>NW_007772253.1:2069-4957 GCF_000696425.1 Galeopterus variegatus | reverse complement strand
TGTCTCTGCCTATATACAGCATTTAATCACAGGAAGTATCTTCCGCTAAAACTTTCAAGGTCGAGAAGGAGGATCTCTCCGTATAAACCTTTACCATCAAAAGCTATATGGCATGCTAATGGTAAAAAGTGGACTGAGGTACAATAAAATTTTAAAGAATTTATATGAGCAAACAATGATTCATGAATCAGGCAGCTTCAAACCAGAAGTGGTTCAGTACTCCACTGAGGGAGTGCACAGGGGAGGATTTTATAGACAGACACAAAAGTAAAGCAAAGCAAATATTTGATTGGATGCAGTTACACAGTTGCCTTATTTGATCTATCCCATTGGAAAGTCCCTAATTACATAAGTATAAGTTTGTTGGCTACTTCTGATTGGTTGAGGTTAAGTACTATTTTTCTTCAATATAAGCACTTATAGGGAATAGCACAAATTAAGTTTACTTATGTTTTCAAGTTAAGCAAGGGTGATGTTACTCCAGAGACCTAACTGGTTTTGTCTGTGCAGGGATTCTTCAGGCCTGGCTATATTTTAGTGTAAACACTCATAAGCCAAGCTTTTTTTTTTTTTTTTTTTTAAGGATGAGTACTGTTGACTCCTCGATTTTAGAACTATGCATGCCCCAAGGTTTGACCCCGGTACAGGCCAGCTGCCAAAAAACAAAACAAAAACAACAAAAAATAGAACTAGGCATGCTGCTAAGTTAGAGGGCAGCAGTGATATCAGTCTAAACTGTTGGATCAAAGTGGTCGGTGTACAGTCCCAGCTGAGGTGAGATGAAGTTTGGAGTCTAGGAACCCGCCTGACCAGGAAATACTGCAGAGAGTTGATTTGAGATTTAGTCATGGCTTAATCTGGGTCCAGCAAAAAGTGACATTTGTGTGAGCAGACAGGATGGGCTCTGCAGAGACATTGGTGAAGTGCAGGAACAGGCAGAGGACGTCCTCATAACAGGAGGTGCCAACATTCCAGGAAGGAAGAAGAAAGAACAGCAGTTGGCCCAGGAAGGCCAGGCACCTGGAAAAGACAACTTGCATGGAACACAACCCTTATTTTCTCAGGATATGTTCTGCCCCACCCAGGGAGGTCTTCCTACATTAAATCTGGACTCAGTGTTTGTGGTTGATGGAGACCGCAGCAGCTCCTGCCCCGAGTCTCAGTTCAAGCACCTGCATCCTCAGCAAGGCCTTCCATGGTGCGCCACCTGGCATGTGTACTTAACTCCGTTATAACAATCATTTTAGGTGCATCTTTGTCCAAGTTCCTAACTCTTTTTCTACCTTACTATAATCCTCAAGGTGCAGTAATGATGTCTACCTTAATCAAATGTGCATCCATGGCATTTAACAAAGCAACTGTCACACAGAAGTGTTTGGGAAATGTTCGTTGAAGGAAATGACATTACAGCAGCTCAGCTCTGACTGCCATATAGCAGTGAATTTTACCAATTCAGAGGGCCTGAGGGTGTTCATGAGTTCAGCAAGGGCACGGTACTGACACGCTCTCTCGTTGGTCTGTGATTGTTTTCATTTCATTCATTCCTGTTCCGTGTATGAGTCTGTACCTCGTTACTGTTTCCGACCAAAGGTGCATCAAGCACTGGATATTCATGTACAGTTTTCTCTTGTACAATCAATACAAATTCTGAATGAAAATAAATGAACAATTAATTGGCACAGATTTTTATGGGATGATCTATAGCTTAAAGAGTAGTAGTTTAAAAAGAAAGAAAGTATTCTGTCTTTTCTTTATTCTTTTCTTCTTCTATTTTATTTCCTTATGTAGTAGTCGCTGTAAAGTGGATTGCAGATAGTCAATATAATCTAAAAAGTGTTCAAAGCAAAATATTTAAAGGCTGCCATTGATTTTCATATTAGAGAAATTGAGATTGGAAAACTTCAGCTTGACTGCTTAATGTGAATTATAAAATACATAGACTAAAGATAAATATTATAGAAAGAAACACACTTTTTTTTGCACTTACATGACTCCTTTACACATGATGAGGTAGCGTATGTAGAGACATCTAGCACATAGTGTAATTCATTAGGAATTTGGTATAATTTAATTTCTATTCCTTTATGTTTAACTTCTAGTTGATCATCAAAAATGTGCCTAATAAAAGTGTTCTTGGAATTTGCTTTAACAGATAAAAATTTAATCAGTGGAGAAAATCATCTGGCATATTCAATGGTTTGTTTTATTATTTATTTATTTATTTATAGTTAAACAGCTTTTCAAGAAGCATCTATGTGTATAGCATATAATCAGGCTATGAGGTGAATTATATATTGGCAGTTTTCTGCATTAGAGAAAATGTGCACATGCCTTTATATTTCTATGGCTTTCTACTCCATTTTCAAAAAAAATATTTTATATTTTAATCAATTGTCTTTAACTTTCTTTCTTTTTTTTTTTTAAATGTTACCATTTACCTGTATGTCTTTAACTTTTGCCATCATTTTAAGAAAAATATACAAGAAAGAAGCTTAGGCCAGATGAACTCTATGGCTTCTTCTAACTGCATGACACTATAATATATTCTCTAAGGGCTTCTGAAACAAGGGCAGAAAATTTAAAAACCAACCCCTGGGAATATTCTAAAAGATACATCAGGAGTTGCATCCGAAGGTCACTTTCAAGCATAATCTTGAGCATGTTTATGAAAGCAAAGTATAAGAGAACATGATAGAAATGCAGAAAACATTTGGCCTTTGCATTTATCATTCTCTGGGCACAAATCCCTGCTGATCTGTGTGTCAACAACAACAAAAAAAAACACAAGCAACAAAGATCACATTAATCACAGGATACAAACTATGCTTCTATTATCTGCCTAATTCTCCTTCACATACTATATGTAACTCCTGAAAATCAACCAAGAA
>NW_007772253.1:0-1092 GCF_000696425.1 Galeopterus variegatus | reverse complement strand
GCTTAGAAGATAAGCTGGACTCGAGGGCTAATTAGCTCTCCCAGCTGGTCATCTTATCCTATTAGATAACAACACCAACCCAAGAACTCAGACTGCCAATTGATATTCATGGTTTTCATGTGGCTAACCAGATAAATTCTGTCATTCTGTGGCTTGCCTTGAGTCCTCAGCATTTTGGCCAAGTTTATATAGCTTTAGGCTTCAATTTCTCCTACCTAAAGACATTTAATCAGATGGCAGGAAACAATCTGCTTAAGGCCAACTCAAATGCACAGGGCGGAGGATCGCGTGTCACTGCTGTGTCAGTAAATGAAGGTCAGATTCCTATTCTACAGTCTAACACATTAAATTCAATTTACAGTATCTGATAATCCATTAGATGCTTGCAGGAAATAAGAAAAGAAATAGCTCCTTTTCCTGAAGATCTCACAGAATTCTAAAGAAATTGGCATGGGGACACACAAAATCGTACCATACAGTGTCTGCATTCATCAGGTAACAAGATATAAAGTGTGATGGTGACTCTTGGGAGAAGGGAGACAGAAGAGGAGTCTTAGNTCTGATAATCCATTAGATGCTTGCAGGAAATAAGAAAAGAAATAGCTCCTTTTCCTGAAGATCTCACAGAATTCTAAAGAAATTGGCATGGGGACACACAAAATCGTACCATACAGTGTCTGCATTCATCAGGTAACAAGATATAAAGTGTGATGGTGACTCTTGGGAGAAGGGAGACAGAAGAGGAGTCTTAGCTGGCTTTGCAAGACAAGCAAGAGCATCTTAAGCAGAGGAAATATCCTGTGCAGAGCTGTGCTGCAGGAAGTCCTGGAAAAGCGTGAGACGAGTATAGTGAGCCTGAGAGTGCAGAGGCGAGGGCATGAGCCACTTTGCAATGTCAAAGAAGAGACGTTGTCAAAAGCTTGAACAGTTTACACAAGTGTTATACACTCATGGTGGGCATCGTGTCCCCTCATTCCCATAGGATCATTTTCTTTTGTCTGCAAAATTACTTACTGGTCCAAGCACAAGAACAAATCAGCCAGCTCTCAGAGGACCCTGCCTATGTGAAATAAAAAACCTATGGCTAACAAA
>NW_007772252.1:1138-4957 GCF_000696425.1 Galeopterus variegatus | reverse complement strand
AAAAAAAAAAAAAGAAAATTGAAACAACAGCTTGTCTTCTGGTTTGGAGATCTCTCTTCTTTCTGGGACACTATTTTTCTAGAGCACTCCAACCCAAATCCTCAAACTTTCTGCTTCAGCCTGTAAGTAAACACTTCTACATAAAGGGTAGGGGCTGGGTATAGAGGGGGGATCTAACTAAATAACACAGTTCAATATCCTTGTCTGAAGAACATCCTCTTTCATCTAGTATTGCTTTACTCGAGACATGATTGAACTGCTCCTAAAGCCACAGAAATCCACCCAAGTGGCCATCAATTTGTAAATTTAAGGCTATATTTTCTCCATCAATCCATATCTGACTATCCTCAATTGGTTTCAACATTTGTGACCAAGAGTTTTCTTCCAATACCACTAGGGATTTATTCATTATAATTTTTTTTTCTTTTTAAAGCAAGGATTTGGGGTAGGTTGGAAGGTAGGTTCACATTCTCAGTCAGTTTTATGCTGTTAATAATTAGCTTATCTTTTTAAAATTGGAGAACTTGAGGCATATAATAAAGTTTTTATTCAAGGTCAAATATTAAGAGAGTTGCATAGCTATAGGAGCTATAGAATGTGAAACTCATAGCTCTGAGTTCACTCTCCAGTCCATTACCATATGACTGCTTGTGGATGTATATTTGCACTCATATCTTTCCTGAAGAACTAGTAGCAATGTCTTTCATTAAATATCAAGTGAATAGTTATAAAAATAATGCAATTTGGGGCTTTATAAGAATTTCCTTTATAATAGGAAGTTATTGATAGGAAAATAGTTACTGTCAAATGTTCCTAGAATACTAGGGCATTTTGACAAAACTGCACCACTACATTAGAAAATCACTAAGACCCTGAAATGAATCAATTCTTGTCAGTAAATATTTTTAGAAACGTTCTTTTGACTAATAAGTTTAATAGATAAGCAGAAACTTGTTATCAGCTGAACATTTTAATTATAATTTGCAAGATTATATAAACACAATAATCATTCTTTTCAAAAAATCAATAGTCTTTATTTTCATAATTCTTTAGCAAAATTAGCCATAGCCGAATAATGCCAAACACAAAATTACCCTGAATCATGTAGTCTTATTCATTATGAACTTCTTTGCAGAAATGGAATGAAAAAAATAAATTACTAATGATACGAGTACACCATAAAAGGCTTTACATACAAACAAATATAATTTTGTTAAACTGCCAAATACATACTAACAATAAATTTTATTAAAGACTTGGTGATAAAATATCCATTTAAAGTATTATAGCATATTAAAATTTATTCAAAAATATATTACTACTGAATACAACAACATAATATGTTTTCTTCTGGTGCATGTTCTTTGATGACTTAGGACACAGACTTTGTTCTAATGTGAAACACGTCTTAAAAGCTGGATATTCCATACATACTAAATGTGATGAGAATAGACATTTATTTTAGAAAAAAATATTAGAAATAATGATAGCAATAGTAGCTAGCATGTATTGATTTGTTACTATGTGACAGGCATTGGTTTAGAGGCCTTCCAGGTATTATTTCAATTAATCATTACAACAAGGGGAAAGTCCTATTTATATTTATATTTTCAGAGGCAGAAACTGAAATTTGGAAGGTTAAGTAACTTTACCAAAGTCAAAGAGTTTAGAAGCAGGAGAACTAACATTTGAATAGAATTGTCTGTCTCAGTACGTCTGTTGTTTTTACTATGCTATATCCCTACTGGCTTATGAATAATAGTTTCCAGTTTTTCAGCTTCTTTATTAGTGCTTAAGTAAGATTGCTATACTTATTTTTCTTCACAAAAGGAGGCAACTAAAAAGTAATAAACCTAGTACTCACAGAGTAAATTAATGCATAAACCACTTGTTGGGCACCCGAGGAATAAGAAAATGGTTCCCAATGGTGATCACTTAAAGTTATGAAATTAGGCTAGGTATGATTTGTCAGGATATCTACAACTTTGATTCATTTGACTTAAATGTGACTACAAAACTGACATGTTTCTGTATAAACTGTTTCTAATATATTAAGTTTTCAGTCTGTAATAGATGATTTCATGTTTCAACATAACTGGGCCATGGGTACCCAGATATTTGGTCAAATATTATTCTCATTGTGTCTGTGAAGGTGTTTTGGGATGAGATTAACATTTGAACCATTAGACTTAGTAAAGCAGATTGCCCCCACTAATGTGGGTGGGCCTCATCTCATCAGTTGAAAACTGGAATAGAATAAAAATGCTGCTCTCCCATGAATAAAAGGAAACTCCTCCTGCCTGATTAGAGATGGGACATGGTTTTTTTCCTGGCCTTCAGACTCAAAATGAAACATCAGCTCTACTTCAATCTCAGGCCTGCGAGATTTCAGATTGAAACTTACAACATTTGTTCTCCTGGTTTTCAGGCCTTCGGATTTAGACTGGAAGCACACATTAGCTCTCCTGCGTCTCTAGCTTGCCCAACTTCAGATCTCAGGACTTAGCCCACATAATTTCATGAACTAATTCCTTATGATCAGTCAATCAATCAAAATCTCTCTCTCTCTACGTATGTTTATATACATTTATATCTTCTTTCTCACTCTGTCTATATATACACATATGTATTAGTCCGTTTCTGTTGCTTATAACAAAATACATGGAACTGGGTGATTTGCAAGAAAATGAAATGCATTGCTTACAGTTTTGGAGGCTGAGAAGTCCAAAGGAACACATCTGGTGACGGTTTTCCTTGGTGGTGGCTTCAGTGACCCAGGGTATTACATTGCAAGATGGCAGATGCAGAATGAGAGAGAGAGCTCCTCATGCACTCTCCTTTTAAAGCCCTCAGAACCACGCCATGATCACAATTAAACCATCAACTTAATCACCTCTTCAAGGCCTCATGTTTCAATTATCATAGTAAGATTTCCCACCCTCAACAGTTACAGTGGGGATTAAGTTTTGGGGGGATATTCAATCCAAGGCAACATATATACATGTACAGTTATGAGTTGCTTAACAATAGAGGTATGTTCTGAGAAATGCGCTGCTAGGAGATTGCATCGTTTAGCAAACAACACAGAGTGTACTTACATAAACCTAGATGGCATAGCCTACTACACATCTAGGCTATATGATATAGCCTATTGCTCCCAGGCTACAAATCTGTACAACATGTTACTGTACTATAAGTAATTGTAACACAATAGTAAGTATATGTGTATCTAAGCACATCTAAACATAGAAAAGGCACAGAAAAGAAATGGTATTATGATCTTATGTGACCACCATTTTATACGTGGTCCATCATTTACTGAGACATCATTATGTGGTGCATGACTGTACACACACACACACATATAAGATGTATATGTAAACAGTTGCCCCTGGATATCCACGGTGAATTGGTTTCGGGACTCTCATGAATACCAAAATCCATAGATGCTCAAGTCCCATATATAAAATTTAGAATTTGAATATAACCTGTGCACAGCCTCTTGTATGCTTTAAATCATCTTCATATTACTTATAATACCTAATGCAATGCCTACACATCATTTCATTCACATAGATTTGACCTAGTACTGGGTTTGTGGCAAATTCAAGTTTGGTTTTTGAAATTTTGTGGGTTTTTTTGTTTGTTTGTTTTGGTTTTTGCCTGGATATTTTAGATCCACAGTTGGTTGAATCCATGGATGCAGAACCTATGGATATGAAGGGCAACTGTGTGTGTGTGTGTGTGTGTGAGAGAGAGGTCTTCAAAAAGTTCAGGGAAGGATTGGTATTACCTTTTAATTTTATTGTTGCACTTTTT
>NW_007772252.1:0-538 GCF_000696425.1 Galeopterus variegatus | reverse complement strand
TTCACATTTCTTTGAACCAGGAATACATTTTAATGAAGACAGAAGACAAGGTTCTCAAATCTCTTTTTAGAAAATAGGCATGATTAACCTTCCTTCATGACTGAGCTAGAACATAAAAGCAGGTACCTCCTTCAGAATTGCTATGGCAAAATGAACAAATTCATGGGAACAGGAGCCATAGGTTTTCATCACTGATTTGCTGTATAACCAAGCCACAGGTGTCTACAAGGATGACCTCATTTTTCATGTAAATGACCTCTAAAACTACTTTATTTCTAAAGATCTATGAATTGTCAGTTGTGTGTTTAAACTCTACTTTGATACTTAAATTCTTTCTTCCCATTCTCCTTGTCATTTCACAATGGTCCCAACCTTTCTCCCTTCAGAAACGAATATTATGCTACTTACAGTGTTGATCTGTGGACCAGTAGCACCAACATCACCAGGAAATTTATTAGACATGCAGAATCTCAGGTCCCAACCCAGACCTAATCATCAGAATCTCGATTAAAACAAGGTCTGTAAGTGATTTGCACAG
>NW_007772251.1:3915-4958 GCF_000696425.1 Galeopterus variegatus | reverse complement strand
TACCTGGCAAAGGGAATTCAATTCTTCTTATGTGCCCACCTCAACATGTCACCTTTTTAGAGTTACAGAGTCAAATACCACATGGGTCTGGTGCGAGGGAGAAAACACTGTTAAAAAAACACAAAAAGGTTTTCACAACAGTATATACAATTACGAGACTTCTAAATGGTTAGCCATGGAATGGTGGAATTTGTCTAGCTGTAGATTCTGAGGATGCTAGAACCAAAAGGGAGAAATATAGTTTCAGATGTGATTAAATTTATTGATAGGGATACAAGTACCTCAGATTCTAAAGTCAATGTTTTAACACAAAGATCTGGAAGTAATTGGTTGTTAATAGTTAGGTGACTGAAAACTGGACTCAGGGATAATTTTGCTAACTGAAACTGTAATTCCAGAATTCTCTTCATTTGATTAGATGCATTAGAAATATCAGAACAGACATATTGTGTATAAGTCTTTCTGCCAATACTTAACTATAGCCTACAGAAAGCCATGGAAAACATTTAAACCAAAAAAGACATTGAGGAACTGAGGCAGATAGTGCCCAACTTAGATGGTTTGACTTAGGATTCTTTGAGTTTATGATGGTGGGAGTGCAATACACATTGGTAGAAACCTTATTTCAAGTTTCCATATGACCTTTCTGTTTTTCACTTTCAGTACAATGTGGGAGAAATCATATAAGGTATTCAACACTGTATTATTTAAGACAGGTCAGGCTAAGCTATGATGTTTTGTGGGTTAGTTGTATTAAATGTATTTTCAACTTTTGATATTTACAATTTGTGATGAGTTTATTAGGACATAACCCCATTCTAAGTCAAGGAGCATCTGTACAGCAAAGAAAGAAAAATGAGTTTCTCAGAAAAGTACTTTAGTGACTGTTATTTTTAATCAAGAAAGTAGATGAATGATGAACTTTCCACTGAAAATAATTCCTGAGAACAAGAAGCAGATTTTAACTTCAGATGTATGGTGCAGGGATCTTTGGAAATGCCTACTTGATTATGGGGTCACTAGCCACAGTTTTTAACTTAATG
>NW_007772251.1:2390-2866 GCF_000696425.1 Galeopterus variegatus | reverse complement strand
GAATTTAAATTTGTTAAGAGCTATAAGGGAATAAATAGATGACATTGAGGAACAGAAGGGTGATGTAAGAAAGAGATGAAAATTCTGAGAAAATCAGTAGGAAATGCTAGAAATCAAAAATGCTATAACAGAAATGAAGAATAATTTTGATAAACTCATCAGGACACCAAACACAACTGAGGAAATAATTAGGTTGAAGGTATGCCAGTATAAACTTTACCAACTGAAATTCGATAATTGGTAAGAATGAGCAAAACAAAACCAAGCAAGAACTGTGGGACAATTTCAAAGTGTATAGGACACACATGCATTATTGAAATAGCAGAAAAAGAAAGAAAGGAGCAAAAGAACTATCCAAAGTCATAATGGCCAAGAATTTTTCAAAAGTAATAGCAGATACCAAACTACAGATCCAGAAAACTCAGAGAAATAAATATATACCTAAGCATATCATACTTAAAAAGCAAAAAAAAAAA
>NW_007772251.1:0-303 GCF_000696425.1 Galeopterus variegatus | reverse complement strand
TTATCAAAATTGGTGAGATGTAACAAAAGTACTCTTCAGAGGGAAATTGATCTCACTGAATACATGTATTAGAAAAGGAAAAAGATCTAACATCAATAATCTAAGTTTGCACCTTAGCAAGCTAGAGAAAGAACACTTTAAGCCTAAAGCACACAGAAGAAAAGGAATATAACAGAGCATAAATCATATAACTGGAAAGTAGGAAATCAATAGGAAAAAATACAATAAATCAAAAACAGTTTATTTAAAAAGATCAGTAAAATTTATAATATTCTCACCAGACAAATAAAGTTAATAGAAAGA
>NW_007772250.1:0-4958 GCF_000696425.1 Galeopterus variegatus | reverse complement strand
TCCCGGTCCGGTATGGGCGCGACACTGAGGGTTGCGATCCGTTGCCGGACATGAAAAAAGGTAAAAAAAAAAAAAAGTGGTGAGGAGGAAGGGGACGAGAAGGCTGGCTTTGCCACACAGCACATTCCAGCACATTAATGATTAGGTCTGTAAATAAACAGTATAAGAGTGGCATGGGTCCTTCTTGCTCTTATTGGCTACAGAGGGAAGGGGACAGAAATAAACAAAAATGGAAGTGAGCAAGAAAATATCAGACAGTGATACACATTGTAAAGAAAATGAAGGAAGCAAAGAGGTCAGGAGTGACCCAGTCCACAATGCTAAGACACACACACACACACACACCCCTGCACATGGCACACATACTTTATTTGAAAGGAGTTCACACTGATACTTCTAATTCAGCTACAGAGTCCTTTTTCACACTTCTTCATTCCATATTTGTTTGTCTCTTGTCCCACAGTAAGAACCCTACTCGAGCAAACTCAATGTATGTACTCTTTTCTGTTATTTTACAATTAGTGCACCAAAACTGCTAGCAGGAGCAAAACTACTTAGTGATGTTGGAGTTCTTTTTATCTTCAGGAAAAGATATATGCAGGTACTTCAAAAAGTCCGTGAAAAAATTGAATTAGAAGATAATACAAATTCTTCTATGAACTTTTTGAAGACCTCTCATATAGTCAGAATACTGCTCCTAGTCACTTGAATTAATTTTTGCATTCTTTTTGGTTGGTGAATTGATTTAACATACAGTTAGGTACATTTATTTTTTAAAAATTTGATTTTTGAATTTTATTTTTGTTGGAAAATGTACACTATTTAGATCAAAACTGCATAAAATGTTTACTCGAAAAGTCTCACTTCTATCCCTATCTCATTTATCTTATTCTCACCTCCAGTGAGTAATCATTTTAATTAGTTTGAGGTTAATTCTTCTTGCATTTTCAAAGCCATGTAAATACATGCACCATACACAGACACACAAACACAGATGCACACAAACACTACTGTCCTAGCCAGCTCAGGCTGCTGGAACAAAGTGCCATAGACTGGCTGGCTTATAGACAACAGTTCTGGAGGTGGAAAATCCAAGATCAGGATGCCAGCATGGTCAGGCTCTGGCGAGCGCTCCCTTCTGGGTTGCAGACTGCTTACTTCCCCACGGATATTTCCCTGGAAGAAAGAGTGAGCTGGCTCTCTGGCCTCTTCTTGTAAGGACACTAATCCTGTTCTGGAGGGCTCCACGCTTATGACCTAATCATTTCCCAAAGGCCCCATCTCCTAATACCATCCTTTGAAGATTAGGATATCAACGTATGACAAACATCCAGTCCATTGCAACTGTATACTCTTCCAGATGTTTTAGATGTTTCTTTTTTTTGCTTAACAACATATCCTAGAAATCATTCCCTACTAGTTCATAGAGATTTTTTTGTTGTTGTTCCAGAGTACTCAGCTGTGTGAATGTACCATAGATGAATTAATCAGTCTTCTATGGGTTGTGTGAATTGTATTTTGAGAATAAATTCCTAGAGGTAGAATTGCTAGCTACAGGAAAAACATATGTAAAGTTTTGTTGGATATTGTCAAAATCCCCTTCCTATGAGTTTTTCCGTTTTGCGTTCCTTCCAGCAATGTACAAGGGTGTCTATTTCCCCACAGCCTCATCAATAGCATGTGGTGTTAAGATTTTGAATATTTTTCAACCTAGTAGGTGAAAAATTACACTTCAGTAGTTTTAACTTTCATTGCTTCCACTATGAATGAAGTTGAAGTTGAAGGGCTTTTTCTTTCTATGAATTCTGTTTATGTATTTTGCCCATTTCTTTTAATCAAGGTTTTCATCTTTTTACCCAAGTTTTAAAGAATAATTTATACATTAGGAAAATTGGCTCTTTGCCTGTTATACATGTTGCGTAATTTATAATTTTCTTTTGTCTTTGCTTACTTATTTTTATGTTTTGCCATATGTGGTAGTTTACACCATTAGTCCCAATTCTTCACTTTTCCCTGTCTTCTCTGTATCCACACCCTTTGCCAGGGGACTATGGAGTTCTTCCTAGAATGTTGCAATATATTCTCCCACTCCTTGACTTTGGGCTTAGCCACGTGACTTGTTTTGGCCAATAGAGCAAGCTAGAAATGACACTATGCCAATTCTGAGCCTAGACCCTAAGAGGCCTTGTGCGTTTCTTGCTGTCTGCCAGCTAGACTGCTGGCCCAAGAGCAGGAGACATGTGGAGTAGATGCCACCCAGCTGAGCCCAGCATAGATCAGCAGACCCCCAAAACTCCACTAGTGCTTAAGTGAGCCCAGCTGAGAAGCTGCCTGGCCGAGCCCAGTTCTCATTAGCTGACCTAGCGATGTACTCGTTACTAGCTATCATGAACGGTGATTGTTTGCACTGCCGAGTTTTGGGGCTAATTTGCCATCTAGCAATACGTTGTGCAAAAGTATTTTTTTTAAAAAAAATTGATGGAATTGAATTTATTAGTCTTTTGTTTTGCTGCATCTGGATTTTGAGTCACAGAAAGGTTTTCTCCACACTCAGGCCATTAAGGGATCCGCTCAATATTTTCTTCTAGTACTCGGATTGTTTACATTTTTATATTTATATCTCTGATCCATTCAGAGTTTTTTCTGGTACATGATGTGAGATATGGAACCAATATTATCTTTTGCCAAGTTACTATACAGTTATTTCAACATCACTGATTTACAAAGCCATATTTTCCTTAGAGATTTGAGGTGGGTCTTTGTCATACACTGAATTTCCATATGTAGCCGGGTCTATTTCTAGGCTTTTTATTCTATCTTATTGGTTTGCTTATTCATTTGCAAGTACACACTATTTTAATTATAGAAGCTTTACATTATGTTTTAATACATGGTATAGCTAACGCTTGTGGGCTAAAATTAGATTAGGTAATTAGGGAAGGTACTTCTGACAAAGGTGTTATTAAAATTGAATTACAAACAGCAAAGAGGAGTCAGTCATGTGAAGAGTATTCTATGCAGAGACAAGAGCTAGAGCAAAGACATAAAGAAGGGAAAATGCTTGGAAATGATATTGGGATTGAAGCCAGAGCCAAACATTGTAGAAACTTGGAGGCCTTGCTGAAAAGTGTGGATTTTATTTCACTTTCAATAAGAAGTCACTGGAGGGTTTTAAATAAAGGGAGCTGGGATAGGGGAGATGGGGAGTAATGCAATCAGATTTACATTTTAAAAAGCTCCCTTTGGCTGAAACTGAATAATGGACTATAGGAGTCTGGAGAAGAAGCAGAGAGGCCAGTTGGAAGACCATTGCCACAATCCATGGTCTGACTTTGACATTGGGGTGAGGATGAGTGACAGACAACCTAGGGTCCTGGAGTGGCTATGGAGGCATAAGAAAAATAGAGAAACTGAGGACGACTCCTGGGTTTTGGTTGAGCAACTAGTAAAGAGGGGGGAATAGTAGGTCTGAATTTAAACAATCAGCAGTTCTGTTTAGATTATGTTAAGTCTAAGCTTTCTTCTACATGTCAAAGTGGAAACCTCAAATAGACAATGGGATCCATATGTTTGGAACTTAAAGGGGAGATCATGGAAATATATTATTTGGGAGTCAATGTCATATAGGTGGTATTCGAATCATGGGACAGGGTGGGTTTTAGGGAGACTTTAACCGTTGGTAGCTATTTTAATAATCTTATTGATATAGCCCAAGGTCACTTAACAGAATAGTCATCCCATTTATTCACCACAACACAAAATATTTTAATGCTGTATAGATTTTTTTTCCAGCAAATATTTATTGAAAGCCTGCTTTTCAAGAGCCTATGTGTTCTTAAATGTCTGGCACTCGGCTCATCCCCGAGGGCAGGAGTGGAATGAAGATGCAAAAGAATTTTGAATATGTATTCCTGTCCTTTGGAACTTGCATTCCATTAAGAGACTTGAAAAGACATGAAAAAGCTCAGTAACATGTGTTTTTCTGTGTAACTTCAGCCAACGAGAAAAAAAGTGTATAATAAGTTCTAGAAACAGAGGAACGCAATGTGTTTTCCTAACTCTTCTTGAGTTTGCCTAGGCAAGTCATAGGTGCAAACCACTCCCGTAGCAACAGTACAGGTAGAGATCTCAGGAGGGGCTTCCTGTCCTGGGTCCGTGAGCTCGCCTGAGCCAGTCCGTACAGGCAAAAGGCATTCAGTTCTGCAGTGGGGGGTAGTGGAGGAAGTGTGGGGTAGAAAATTGTCAAATGAGTGTGTGTCATGTGTAGACTAAACAATGCTGAGTTTCAGGAACAAACTCAGCTGCATCCTGGGATCTTATACTTGGCTCAAGGTCTAGTACTTCCTTTGTGACCTCAATCCACTCTGGTGATTTGGATCACTCTCTGTACACAAATGACCCCCAAATACTAAGACCGTCCCACTCGTCTCTGAACTTCCAGCTCACTTATCCCACTTACAATTCTCTAGAAAACTTATTTATCTGAACGCCATGTGCTCCCTGCCCCCAGCTAATGTGCAACCTATACATGACTAAATTAGCCATCTCCTTTCCAACGAACAGACAAATGATCTGCCTCCTGGGCTCCCAGGCTCAAGGTGTGTAGGCACCAACCACTCTTACCATCGCCAAGGCCTGGAGTCCTTCCCCAGATCTAATTAATTACCAAGCTCTGCCAATTTTTCCCCTAATTATTTATTGTGGTAAAATTCACATAACTTAAAATTTACAATCTTGACCATCTTTAAGTGTACAGTTCAGTGGTCTTCACATTGTTGGGTAACCAGCATTGTGTTTCATCTCCAGAACTTCTTTCATCTTGTAAAACTAAAACTCGGCATTCGACAACATAAAACTCCTATTAAACAACAACTCCCCGTCTTCCCTCCCCCCAGTCCCTGGCAACCACCATTCTACTCTATGTTTCTATGAATTTGACTCATCTAAGTACCTCACAT
>NW_007772249.1:0-4958 GCF_000696425.1 Galeopterus variegatus | reverse complement strand
TGTACCGTCACTCCGCCTGGGCCGGGCAGCAGGCCCGGGGACTTCCCGCGCCTGGCGCACCCCGCCCAAGAAGCCAGGGTCACGGCTTGGCAGGTCCCCCATGTTAAATAGATGCACGGAAACGCCAGTTCGAGGATTTGATCTGGATGGTGGGATTGTGGGTGGTGGTCGTTTTTGTTTATACTGTTCGGTAGTCCCCAAGTTTTCTCCAGTGAACCGGCATGGCCTTCAAATACCCTCTCCCCGCACAGAAGGTGGGTTAAAAGCATTCTATTGCAAGCCCAGTTTGAGAGGGACTTCTTTACACCCCAACTCCAGCGATAAACAACACAAAACCAAATTATTTATTTCGCAGTAACCAATTGCTTTCAAGGACTGCTGAGTAAGTTTTAATTTCCTTGTAAACTTGTGCAGTGGTGAGGCTGGAAAACCCGGAGCAGGCCCATGTATTGGGTAACGATAGGATTCCCCACGATAGGATTCCCCACGTCAACTGGAGCAGAGGGAGGGGAAATGCTCCCTAGGCTCCTACAGGTCACTGCTTGGAGTTAGAGGGAGCTGGTGCAATCCTAGAGATAGAGATGCCAGCAGAAGCCCCAGAAACCCGTACCTGCAATATACATACACTTTCTAACGAGAAGCAACTCTGAATACCACACCAAGTTTCTATTTAAAAAGTATTTTTATATTACCCTTTTCCAACCTCCATTATACAAAATTTAAAAAAATACACACACACAGAGCCTTAGAGAGGTTATACCAAAAGATCAATCTGGAAATGTTTCAAAATATGATAGATGCATTCAGGGGGCAGAGAAATGGATTATGTACATGACAAGGCCTCTTTCCAGTGGAATTGCATTAGATTATTAAATAAGGCCTTCCCTCCTCACAGTCTTCGCCTTTTGAGTAACTTCAGAGCAAATATGCAAATAATCTATTCAAAGTCCTTGAACTAGGACTGATAATTTTTGTTTTTCCCCTTTTGAATGGGCCTAGGAGAAAGGTCTGAGAAACTGGCTTTTGAGGTGAGGGGAGTGAGATGGGAGGGTCCTGTATCTCCCATTCTTCCTGGGAGCCTCAGGGCTGCAGCACTTCTACCTGACTCTTTATTCCCGTACATTTTCTAATACCTCCCCTAGATTCATAGGATCTTGGAGATTACCTGGTCCAGTCCTCTTATTTCAAAAATGAAAAAAACAAGGCTCAGAGAGGCTAAGCAAATGCCCAACGTCACACAGTGACATGCTGGCAGTCAGCCCTCTGAGTCCCAGGCCTTGTACTGTTTGCTACATTCTAGAACCTTATTTTTTTCCCCCAGATTCCTGGGGACTGTAATCACTTGGAAGACATTTGGAATCAGCACCCATAGCACTTCTGAAATTGTCAAATAGAATTTCTGGGACTTGCATGCAATATTTCTTCTTAAGACCCTAAAGCCCTTTTGCTTTTGTTCTCTTTTTTAATCTTAAAATATGGCACTGAAATTTTATCCCTCTCCCCCATGAAATGCTTCCTCCTGCCTGACACTAGAGTTATGCATGTATATGTCTGTCTTTCCCACTCAAACGGGGTAGGGCTAGCCAAGGGACTGCGAGTGGAATTCTGAGTAGAGGAGAGAGAATATGACATCTGAGAGGTGCTCAGGGCCCATTCAATGAAACTTTGCTGGCCCTTCCCTTCTATCTCATGTGTCCCCCTCCTTTCTGTCTAGCTGCCCTCCCTCCCCTCTTTCTGCCTGCTGTGCTGCTCTTTCCTTGAGCCTGCTGAGCTCAGGGTCTCCACTTACTAACACAGCTGACTTCTCCTGCTCACTGTTTTCCTCTTCTCTCCACCCTCCCACCCTGGCCCAATTTAATTATTTCCCAGAAATATAACAAGGCCTTGGACCACCCCTGAAAACCACAGGGCACTTTACTCCCTGGGAAACATGATGCAGATACATCGAAAGTGCATTAAAGGGAATGGGCAGAGCATGCTCCCTTCAAAGTGCTTTGAATGTGTTGACAATGTCCTGGCTGGGAATCTGCATAGATGATGTTACCAGGAAGAAAAGGGCAGACTCTACAGTTTCCTACTCCTTCCCTCAGAAAATACTTGCAGACCACAAAGCAGCAAGTTAGGGTTCAAGGAGCGAGAACCCCGCAGGTATTTGTCCAAGTTCTTTAAATAGTTTTGGAGTCATCTCATTATATAACCATCCCTGAGGTCAACATCCGACTCACAAGTGTCACTTTTATCTGATGGAGCATCTTCAGGACACAGGCTTTCTGAAGAGGGGCCAGCGTAGGGTGGCTGTGTCCCTTCCCCTGTGGTCACCAGAAGGCTTGATTCCGTTTCATTGGGATCCTCTAAGTTGTCTTTCTCTTCTGGAAGAGATAATGACATCAGAGGGGCTTCTTCTGGGTCGTCATTGAGGACTCTTATAAACACAGAGTTTAAATCCACATTGAAGATAATTTTGTCTCCAGACCCCTCAAGGGAGCTACTGTCCTCATCAGGAAAGGGGTCCTGGAGTGGACTTTCTCTCCTCTCATAAGACCCACTTGTGTGTTCTGACTGCCAGGGGCAGGGCCCCAGCACCATGAGGGGCTCAGCATCAGCGTCGGGTAATTCAGGCAGCTCCTCAGAGTCTGGGTCCACAAACTGGGACTCCTCAGAGGTCCCAGCTGAGGAGGCAGGGGCCTGACTCAGAAGCCTGCCTGTTAGTCCATGCATGGTGTAGCCCCCAGCACTTGTCCTGGGGGCTGCTTCATTGTCGTTGTCACTTTCATCATCATAATTATAATCCCACACTTTCTTCTTTCTGTTGATCAAAATGACCTCCACCATATCCACTGCTTCCAAGAGTGGCTGCTCAGGAAATATCCAGGCTGAAAAGTTACGAAAATTCTTAAAAAAAAAAACAAAAACCAAAAAATAGTTTGTATCAGTTGTGTTTGCTTTTTATGTTTTACCTGATAAAACTTAATGAGGTTGACTGCACAATGATGCTGATGGTAATAACGATGACAACAACAGTAGTAAAAGCTAACAGTTACGCAGTGCTTACTATGTGCCGGGCACTACTCTCCGTGCTTTACACAAAATTCACTTTCCTCTCACAGCTCTATGAAGTATAGGCTTACTATTCTTAAGCCAACTTTACAGATGAGAACATGAGGTGCAGAGAGGTTAAGAAACATGCCTGAGGTTCATGGCTAGTGAGTGGTGGCAGCTGGATTTCAAACCAAGCAGGCTGCCTGCAGCAGAGACTGTTCTGACTCTCTCCTCCCTGGTTCCTCTCACTTTGCTGCTTCTTGCCTGTCAGGAGAATCGCTCCATTTAGGCTGAATAGATTTCAATTCTGGATTGTCAAAGCATTCTTCAGGGATGTCAAGGAGCTGTGGGGGAGGAAGGACTCTAGGGAGCTGATTCCATCACTTGGGGGTCAAAGGCCCTAGGAAATACATGCCCCCTGGTCTGGACCGTTAAGATGCATGTGACCCCTGAAGAATCAGGGATGGGAAGGGCTGGGAGACTGGAGCCTGTTACCCAGTACTTGGAAGGAAACACCTCCAGGACACAGTGGGGTGGGGCAAGCTAAAGAAAAAATGAGGCAGGCCGAGTTTCACCCTGTTGGAGAATCCTGTTGTCAGACTGATCAGCTTTGGGGTGGATTTTTCTACTGGGTTGTTCATCTTTTTTCTTATTAATAGGAATTCTTTATGTAATGGTACACTATTTGTTGATTATTTATATTCTGTATATTTCCCCTAGTCTGTGGTTTATCATTTTACTTTCTTTATGATATTTGATTAAAAAAAATTCTTATTTTTAGTTTAAGAAAAAGTATCAATTTTATTCCTTTATGGTTGCTTTTTGTGTCTGAGGGAACCTTCCTTACCCTAAAGTCATAAAGAATCTCCTCTATTGCCTTCTAAAACTTTAGCAGTTTTGCCATTCACATTATAGCCTTTAATTTACTTCAAACTGATTTTTGTGTATGGTGTGAGGTAGGGATCCAATGTCATTTTTTCCCCATATAAATAACATTTATTGATCATTCATCCCATCCTTTTCCCACCAATCTGCAGTACCCTCTCTATCACTTATCATGTTTCCATATGTGTGGGTCTGTTTCTGGGCTCCCCATTTGATAAGGTCTTTATAATGCTTTTCTCCAGAAAGATTTGATAATTTGATAAGATTTGATAATTTTCTCCATCATCTTGTACATTGTCTGTTAGATTTATTCCTTAAATGTTCTAAAAATATTCTTTGTTGCTAATACAATGGTATTTTTGTAACTATATGATTCCATTTATATGAAGTTCAAAACCAGGCAAAACTAATCTGTGCTATTAGCAATCAGAATAGTGGTTACCCTTGGTGAGAAGTAGTGACTGGAAAGTGGAAGGAGAAATTCTGGGGGTGCTGGTCATTCCTTCTTTCTTGATTGAGGCATGAGATACATGCATGTGCTCAGTTTGTGAAAATTCACCAAGCATTACATCTATGATGTGTGTACTTTATTTTTTGAATGTTGAAAAAGAGCTTCATATATATTTTCTAATTGAATGCTACTAGTACCTAAAAATGCATTTTAATATTGATTTTGTAAAAATTTTTCTAAACTTATTAAGGCTCACATTTTATCTCCAGATTCACATGTTTTTTAAATTTAGACAATTGTATCATCTATAAATTATCATTGTCTCTACCCCATTCCTCAGACTCTAAGCTACATGAGGACAAGGCTTTTTGTTTGTTTCATTCAATTCTATATCCCTAGCACATAGAAGATGTTGACAGATGCTGTAGATTAGATGCCCTCTGCCCCCAACCATGGAAGCTTAACTCTCACTGTAACTGTTGAGGGTGGGAAATCCTATTATGGTTACTGAAAGGTGGGGACTTGAAGAGGTGATTAGATTGTAGAACCATGCCATAATGAATGGATTAAAAATGGTGCTCGG
>NW_007772248.1:4534-4958 GCF_000696425.1 Galeopterus variegatus | reverse complement strand
GCACAGTTTGTAATAATCTGCTTGCTTTTAGCTTTCCATTTTTGTAATCCAGCGATTTTCAATCTTGGATACACATCATAATCCCATGCTGAGTTTTTTAAGGATATAAATGTTCAAGTCTAACCATAAACAACTAAAATAGAATCTTTGAGGATGAGGTCCAGGCATAAACATTTTGACAATTTCCCCTGGAGATTGGGATATCCATCAAAATATGGGACTCCTTAGCCTAGCTTATTTTGAATCCTCTGACTGCCAACCCTAAGTCACTGTCTTAAGTCATTGCTCAGTATCTTTTCTGTCCTAATTCTTCTGAACTTGGTTTTCACCCATATTTGAGATTCTCAAATAAGATCCCTCATGGTGCACTACTTTGAAGCCAACTACTTACTTGCTTTTACCTAATACCTGCTGTTGGATTGCC
>NW_007772248.1:2013-3502 GCF_000696425.1 Galeopterus variegatus | reverse complement strand
TGTTACTTTTTGCATAAAGGAAATAGGTACTAGGATAAGTGTCCTTTGAAACATCTGTAACATTACTACAATGGTGTATTTAACTTGCCTGTATTTCTACTAGACAGTACAATCTTGAGGAAAACAGTCATACTCATCTTGTTCTCTATTATATTCCCCCATGTCTCACATAGTGCCTGGCATATAATAATTCTATAATCAATATCTTTTTGATAAATGAATGAATGTGAGGCACTAAATAACAAGTTGACAGAGTTCTTGTTATTTTGGAATTATGTCAGCAGGGCTGGCTTCCCATTTACCTGTCTCCCCCTTCTCCCTTCCCTTGAGGTCTGACCTTTGAATGAGCCCAGGACCCTGAGAACTTTGTAAAGGAGGAATTTATGCTCTTATTTTGCTGATAAGTAGTTAGCCATAAACCTTGAAAGAGCCATGGCAATAGAAAGTGTTCTATAAACAGCTTTGTACCAGACATAAGTGGCTTAATAAGTATAATATGATATTTTTACTGGCTTATAAAAAGAACCTAAAATAAACTAGGGTGCTTCACAAGTCAGCAGCCTGGGAAGTCCTCCTGATCCCATAAATATGATTTCTCTTCAATTTCCTACCATCTCCCCTTGGGTACTGGTCATCTACAAGTGGCACCTGAACAGGGACCTGAGTATGGAGAAACTTCTTGGAAACAGGTAAGGGAACCTTTGTGTTTTAGGGTGCGCACCTATTCTGTTTAGGAACAAAGGCATATAGTGAGGAGTAAAACTAATGGGACAAGGCGGAAGCAAAGAGAGGGATCTCTTTCTCCGAGTTTTGAAATCTATGCTTAAAGCCTGGGTCTACAAGGTCTCTACTGTTCAGTTAGAAAAATTTTTACATCACATTCAAGAAGGCTGCCTCTGGTTTCCTGAAGAAAGGACAGTCAATATTAAAACTTGGGAACATGTTGGGAGACAGCTCTGAGACCATTATCGTGTCGTGGGTCCTTCTAAGGTCCCTGTTGACACCTTTTCTTCATGGAATTTAATCAGAGACTATTTTACATAACCAGCCATGAGGCTTCTAAAGCCCTCGTGGTCTCAACTGTCACTAAACCTGTTGAAGTTTCTGATATACTTTCTTCCTCCACTGACGTTATTGAAAAACCTTTGATTGGGGAATGCAGTGAAGAGATAGAGGATAAAGAGGAAATAGATAATGAGGCAGAATCACATCCTGCTGAGCTATTGCCTACACCGCCACTTTGGCTATTGAGTTCCCTGATTTTTTGTTGGCTTTTGACCATCTGATGAAGTCCTGCCATCAAAATCATAAATAGTCTTCAAAGGCATCCTCTCTGTCTTCCCATGACCCCATGGCACCTCAGACATACCCTATCCTATGCCATGCCCCTCAAATGTCTCCTTTACAGAAGGCTCTTCTAATGGCATGGGAGAAAGGGGAAGATGGCTTGCAGGGATACAGATGTTATCCTGTTACTGAGTCTTTAAAT
>NW_007772248.1:0-593 GCF_000696425.1 Galeopterus variegatus | reverse complement strand
ATAGCTCAACTAGTATTAGTCCCTCTTTTAACTACAGGTAAGTTTCTTCAAAATACCCCATGGGGAGATCAAGGGTTTGGTTCATCTGATAAAGCCTATTGGGTAAAACAGATGGGAGAGGGATGCCCAGAATTAGTGTTATCTATTCAGGGAAAACTCTTTAAGGGGCTATTAGATACAGGAGCTGAGATTTCTGTCATATCCCGAGCATATTGGCTTGCTTCTTGACCTTTGTAGCCAGCCATGACTGAGCTCCAAGGGATCGGCCAATCAAGTGCACCTTGGCAGAGTAGCTCTTTCCTCACTTGGACTGAAAATGAAGGCCATTCTGGGACTTTTCATGCCTATGTGTTTTTTTCTAAACCTATTAACTTGTGGGGACATGATGTCTTCAAGGAAATAGGAGCTTTTCTATTGAGTCCCAATGAAATTCTACATCATTCCTCTCCCCCTTTATAATGGGGGCCCTGATATCTCCTGCCACCGCTGATCCAATTTCTTGGATCTTGGATACACCTGTATGGGTGGATCGGTGGCCCCTTACTCAGGAGAAATTGCTTGCTTGTCAAAATTTGGTTCAAGATCAACTTCAA
>NW_007772247.1:4450-4961 GCF_000696425.1 Galeopterus variegatus | reverse complement strand
ATACCTTGAGCCTTTTCAGAATTTGCCTAAGTCTAAGGCAGAGCTAGTTCTCCCATCCCAATGCCCATTATTTAAGAAATTCCTTCCTATGACAGAAATCTACACCCGCTCACTAGTATTTTCTATCAGAATTCATAGAAGCGATTATATTAAAAGCACTATTTCTTTAGTTACATTACTATTTATGCTCTTAAATCTGAAGGAAATGTTGATTTTAAAAGTTTCTTAGACTACAAGTGGTAACATTCTATTATTTTCTTCACCTTGTTTGCAGTCTTCTCACTTTACTAGAGAAAGTTTAGTTCTGAACTCTGCTAAAGTTTATAGTTACTGAGAGATTCTCACAGTTTTTTCATGACTTGAGATAATTTTTCTGAGAAAAAAAACACCAAAACCTGCTACCCTCAGCTAAGCATAACTTGAGATTACTTTTGAGGGACTCCATTGAGGCAATTACACAAAAGAAATAAAAATATCTGAGCACAAAATAGGAACAGAAACTTCCTGGAAT
>NW_007772247.1:0-3713 GCF_000696425.1 Galeopterus variegatus | reverse complement strand
CCCCCACCCCCACCCCATGCCTTCCCGAGCTGATTGGATAAGACTGAAGGGGTGGAGCCAAGCCTTGCTCTCTGCCCCACTCCCCGCCCTCTTCCTGACCTACACAAGGACTTGCCTCCATTGTTTTCTTGCCAAAATGCTGGAAAAATCACCATTTTCTCCCCAAAGTCATTAATCAGGCAATGGAGTAATTTCATAGAATGTAAATGAAACCTATATTCCCCTTCTTTTCATAAAAAAAAAATCTGTGGCAAAAAATATGACCTACTCTGGAAATTAATGTTTGAAATAAGAATGTATGTGATTATTTGGGACTGGAAGAATTTTATTCAGGCAGAGATTCTTTTTTTCCTCTCCCCTCTGCCTGGCAGGAATTACTAAGCCCCCAGTTTTATTCTGGAAGTTCTTGTGTCAAGAATGCTCAAAGATCACAACAAATTTCAAGAAAATTACCTTTGCATATTGTTCTACTCTCCCTCTCAAGCTGAAATAATACTTTCCTGATTAATTTTGAAGTTTCAAAATTTTTTGGAACATATTTTCTTTTCCTCTGTGTCCTTGTTTCTACTGTCTAATTTTAGGTGTACAATAGCTCTTTTACAGAGCTTTTAAGTTTACTGAAACTTTGTAAGCAGAGACTTTCAACAAATATTTTAGAGTGCATTTCAGTGAGGACCAATAGCTTAAAATGAACCTTCCAAGTAATCATAAGAATAATAGAAGTTTCCTTGAAGAATTCTTAAATAAAACATTCGAATTAAGCAAGTTCAAAATTCTGACAACTTCAGGAGGACCAGGGGGGTGTACAATGTCTGCCATTTTGATCATTCTTGTTTCTTTTCTTAGGTGTCCTAAGCTTCTATTTTCCACGTACTTACGGATCATTAAAATCAGTTTCTGTCACAACCAGTCTTTCAGAGTAAAACAGAACCTCTCAAAGGGCAGAGCTACCTCCCACCCTCTCCCAAAGTTTAGAGATCCCTTTGGATCAACAGAAATCCATAGCCTTTGCCAAAAACAGATTTTTTAAAACAATGAATAGCCTATTTTCTCAAAACTATTACTTTGGTATCTGTACTGCAGGACTGTAAGTGAAAGTATTTCATTTTCAGAATTTAAAAAACTTGACTGAAAAAAAATCTTGGCTAAAGTTAAGAAAATGTACTGGGGCCCAGAGGTGTGGAGCCAGGGGAAGCTGAACCCAGCTGCAACCAGGAAAAGAAACCCCATTCCCACACGGGTAGCCCGCCATAGCCACTGCAATTGCCATGGCTGCCACAAAAGCAGCTAGTCTCTATAGCAGCAGTCACAGTCCCCATGCAGATGGCACACCAGCCTCTCAGTTGCATTGACACAAGGAGAAGCACCAGCAGAGACCAAAAAAAAAAAAAGAAGAGGTCCTCTCTCTCCACAAAGTGCACTGCAGAGTGATAGAAGAAGCATCTGATTTACGATAATAGGGGAGGACTTGATCACACCTGTCTCAGTCCTGGACAGACCATCCAGGCAACAAACCAACAGAGGAACAGTTAATCTACCAGCCGGAGAGAACAAATCTACGATTACTAGAGGGGGGAGGGGGAGGAGGAAGAAAGAGAGGGAGGGGAAAAAGGGAAGGGAGGGGGAGGAGGAAGGGGAGAGATTGAATAAGGGGTAAAAAGAATAATTATGATTTTTTTTTTTCCTTTTTCATGACCGGTAAGGGGATCGCAACCCTTGGCTTGGTGTCGCCCGCACCACGCTCAGCCAGTGAGCGCACCAGCCATCCCTATATAGGATCCGAACCCGCGGCGGGAGCACCGCTGCGCTCCCAGCGCTGCACTCTCCCGAGTGAGCCACAGGGCCGGCCCAATAATTATGATTTTTAACAATGAATATGCTAATAAAACAAAGATGCGATCCTCCATCAATCTGCATAGCTAAGCTTTGTTAAGCATCAGCGAAAAACCCCAACTCTTAGAAGTTTTCTGCGATTCTTTTCTAGGTGACTTTTCATTCTTTTCTGTTATCTCATGTTTTTCTTCCCCATATGATGACTGAGTTCTGCATACCTCCATACTTAAATTTATGGTTTTCATTTAGGCTCTTCCATCATCCTAACAATATTTCTGAAGGGAAAATTAGCAAAATATTGCATCTCATTCAAAAACTTCTCTGAGAGGCTGTTTCTGAGGTAAAATATTTACAGATGGTCCTGACTTAAAGATGGTTCAACTTACAATTTTTCTACTTTACAATGGTGCAAAAGTAATAGGCATTCAGTGGAAAGCACAGGGAGCTGCAGCTCCCCGTTGGCCACAGGATCACGAGGGTGAACAATTGATATTCCACAATGCACTGTATTGCCAGATGATTTTGCCCAACTATAGGCTAAGGTAAGTGTTCTAAGCACATTTAAGGTAGGATAGGCTAAGCTATGATGTTCAGTATATGTTAGATGTATTAAATGCACTTTCAACTTAAGATATCATCAATTTAAGATTGGTTTTTCAGGATGTAACCTCATCCTAAGTCGAGGAGCATCTGTACTTAATAACACACACACACACAAAGGTATCTGAGTAAGATATGAGAAGACAGTAACTCCCTGGAATTGAACTATGTTTATATCATCTATTTTTCTCTTCAGGCCATACTCTCCTTGGCTGCCTGACAAAGCTGCCATCTCACATTCTTTGATCAACCTTCCTTTTCTCTTTTTTCCCCCTTTTCCTTTTCTCCCCCCTTTCTGATGGGCACCATGTCATCTCCCCTTATCCAAGAATGTTTACTCTTTAGAATTCCTAGTCTGTTCATGAAGTTGTTGAAAAACTCTGTGATCTCACATCAGCTTGCCAACTGTATTCGTTTCCTAGGGCTGCCATAACAAATTATCACAAACATGGTGGCTTAAAACAACAGAAATTTATTCTCTCACAGTTTTGGATGCCAGAGGTCTGCAATCAGGGTGTCAACAGGACCACACTCACTTCAGAAACAATGCATTTCTTGCCTGTTCTATCTTCGGGTGTCTCCAATCTTTCCTTGGCTGCATCATTCCAATCTCTGTTTCCGTGGTCACATTGCCTCCTCCTCTCCTCTCCGTGTGTCTCTCCTCTGTGCATCTCTTATAAAGACACTCATCCTTGTATTTAGGGCCCATCCAGATAATCCAGGGTGACCTGTTCATCTGGAGATCTTTAACTTAATGAAATCTACAAAGACGTTTTTCTTAAGTTAACCCTCACAGGTTCTGGGAATTAGAAAGCGGACATGTCTTTTTTGGGGGCCACCGTTCAACTCACTGCAACCAGCCAGCATATTTGTTCCCTTTGAAAGTGTTAGGCTCCTTGCAACAAAATAAAAAGCTGTGGTTGCATTAGCTTAACTTCTCAAAAATTTAAAATAATTCAGTACTAACTATGGAAAAGGAAAAAGTTAAAAGCAATCTACTGCCCTATGTCCAGAGATTCCACAAATCAGTCTTTGACCAACTGCTTCTCAATTCCTAGAATACAAAATATCTTCATTTTTAGAGTGGTTATCAATTCTTTATTATACATGACCCAAACAATTGCTAGGTAGAATGGGACAACAGCATCCATATGGACTTTTTCTAACAAGAAGAAAATTTAAATGTTTTCTGAGGTGCAAATCTTAGTTAAAGGTAAATAGAAGTATAACAAACTCCAGTAATGGAAATTCTAAAGTCATTAATAACCGTTTAAAAATTC
>NW_007772246.1:3014-4961 GCF_000696425.1 Galeopterus variegatus | reverse complement strand
TATTTTAGAGAGATTTATTTATTTGGAAGATGATAATTCTTCTTTTGAGATGTGAGTCACAGGATAGCATTATTTCTCTCCCTTTCTATTCTGAGGTCATTGCAGATCAGTTAACCACTTATAAGATACACTACATTCCTCAGTGTAATCTATCCTGGTGGATCTAATCAAAGGAATCCACTCAGAAAACCATAAGGGAGTAGGAATTGAAGAAACAGTGCCTCTCAGTGAGGAGTGGTAGAGAATCCAGCTATAAAGGACTAAGGTCATGCAGAATGACATTGCCATCATTTAAATGCTTCTGGAAGCTGTGTGTGAGCTACATCTAACAGAAAGGGGAGTACGATGACATTAGGACTGGGATTACAAGGATCATTTGTATTTTACAGATGAAAATGCTTCAGTGAGTTTCACATTAGCTCAGATCTCTGTGGGCCTGCCTCTGAGACAGTGATGGAACTGGACACACCTCAGCCCCAGGCAAAGGCTTGAAAGTGCCCATCTTGACTCTCACGGATGAACTACATGGCATGTGGGGGTTTTCATCCAAGTTACTAAAATCTCTGAAAAATGACACAAATCACCATTTGATCTCTAATATTTCAGCCCATAGTCATGATTCCTTCTCCACTAAAGCCTGGAAGAGAGCATCCTAGAGCAAATGGGGACCTAGTTTCTAGGTGGGTGGAGGTTTAAGGGGTGTTGGACACTGTGGAAGAGGATTCCAATGAAATAAGCCAAGGCCGTAGATCTTAGTAATGGCAGGAAAACCCAAACCCCTCCCATTAGACCTCAATGAGCAAAAGATGAAGTGTCATTTTTTAATTCCTTCAATGTCAAGCCTTCGGTGGGTGAACACTGCCCTTTGACTCTCTAAATGAAAGGTAACAGCCATTGAACTTTATTTAGTGTGAGGAGGATCTCTTTCTACATCAAAAACATAGGCTGTTATCACAATGGTCTAAATCCAGATGCTAGGCCAGCAGATTCCTAGCTGTGTGAATTCTCGGAAGGCACTTAAGGTTTCATCTGTAACATGTGACTATAATACCTATCATTGCTGGCTGCAGAAAGAATCAAAAACAATATTTCTAGTGCACCCAGCACAGGGTAAATGGCAGTCATTCTACTTGATCATGTAAGTCCCTGAGTTGTGGGACTGATATCCTTTGTATATGTTGCCCTCCCCCCTTCAAAGTTCATGTTGAAATCTGATCCCCAATGTGGCAGTGTTGGGAGGTGTTTGTGTCATGGAGGTGGATCCCTCATGAATAGATTAATGCCCTCCCTGGAGATGGGGAGGCTAGTGAGTGGGTTCTCGTTCTGTTAGTTCCCTCAAGAGCTGGTTGTTTAAAGGACTCTGGCACCTCCCCTCCCCCGCTCTCTTGCTTCCTCTCGCCATGTGATCTGCTTGCACCCACTAGCTGCCTGCCGCTTTCCACCGTGAGTAGCAGCAGCCTGAGGCCCACGCCAGATGCACCTGTCCCAGAATCATAAGCCAAATAAACCTCTGTTCTTTATGAATTACCCAGTCTCAGGTGTTCTGTGATAGCAACACAGAAATGGACTAATACAGGGACCAACCTCGATCATCAATGCCTCTGAAATAGCTAACACACAGTAGTCGTTCTGTAAACACTGATCGAATGAGAGATCATGAACTTGGTATAGAATGAATCAATTTTGGGAAGACACAAGGCAAAGGTGACTTTTAAACTTGATCACCTGCCCCAGTTCTAAACCTGACCACCTGCCCCATTCATGGCCTAGGCCACGCCTCCTCCCACATGTCCCTGTGGGAAATAGAGCCAGATGGAAGCAGAGAGAGAAGTCATCTGCAGGTGCGAGAGAAGAGGACTGTGAAAGCCGAGCCCCACCGCAAAAAACTATCAAGTAGTTTTACCAATAGGCTGACTTAATAAATTATAGCAGCGAGTCAGTAGGGTG
>NW_007772246.1:1465-2832 GCF_000696425.1 Galeopterus variegatus | reverse complement strand
CTCTGTTCTTTATGAATTACCCAGTCTCAGGTATTCTGTGATAGCAACACAGA
Source organism: Galeopterus variegatus (assembly GCF_000696425.1). NCBI lineage: Eukaryota > Metazoa > Chordata > Mammalia > Dermoptera > Cynocephalidae > Galeopterus > Galeopterus variegatus. Next base: position 2,779 of record NW_007772246.1, on the reverse strand, counting down.
AACGGACTAATACAGGGACCAACCTCGATCATCAATGCCTCTGAAATAGCTAACACACAGTAGTCGTTCTGTAAACACTGATCTAATGAGAGATCATGAACTTGGTATAGAATGAATCAATTTTGGGAAGACACGAGGCAAAGGTGACTTTTAAACTTGATCACCTGCCCCACTTCTAAACCTGACCACCTGCCCCACTCATGGCCCAGGCCACGCCTCCTCCCACACATCCCTGTGGGAAATAGAGCCGGATGGAAGCAGAGAGAGAAGTCATCTGCAGGTGTGAGAGAAGAGGACTGTGAAAGCTGAGCCTCACCGCGAAAATCTATCAAGTAGTTTTACCAATAGGCTGACTTAATAAATTATAGCAGCGAGTCAGTAGGGTGACGTCAGATAAATGAAATATTTAGCACAATGCAATAGCCCCTTCGGAATGTTAGAATGTTTGCATTTGTTAATCTAAAGCACTCCCTCATTAGACAGCTGGATGTTTGAACGTACTAGAAGGATGCACTCTGAGTCATGGGATCCCCTGGAGTCAGGGATGGGGGTCCTTCCATCCTGGTCCTCTTGGGGTGGTAGGATTCACTCTTCAACCTGGCATGTTCTCCTCTAATTAACAAATAATGGATTTAAGGACACCTAGAAAAATCCTCTCTCTCTGTCAGACAGAATCTGCCCAGGCGGCCTGCATGCTCCCTTCTCGGGCAGAGGAGCCTGGTGAAAGCACCTCTGCTTGAATTGCACTTTGTGGTTTTGTATCTGCTGGGAATTGAGGAGACATACCATAGACATTGCCCAGCCTGGTGCTTATTTTGCTCATTCACAAAACTGGGGTCATCTGAGGCTTCCTCACCTTTCAGCCTTCTGTTTAATGGCACAAAAGAAAAAAAGAAAATAGAAAGCCTTTATTCAGAATTCCCAGGCTCACACCAAACTGAGTTGTTATTTCAAGACCAAACTGCTTAAGTTATCAACGCACAGCATGGTTATTAATTCATGTATTAAGTAGTTGGTATCCATTTCTGGGTTATTTTCATTCTATAATTAAACTGCTTTACCTCGAAGTGAGACAGACAGTTGTCCCTGTGTCCAAGTGGTCTCCTTCTCTGGCTGACAAGTCTTCCGCAATACCACTGAAAACTCACCCAAGCACCAGCTGACTGTGTGACATGGGTCTGTACTGCTCCTGTCACCTGCCAATCACTCTGGGATCCTTCTGCTGTGCCCTCCCCACCCTTGCTCTGGACTAACCACGTGTGTCTTCCAGTTACAAAGAATAGCAGAAAGCTATGTGGGAGGCCACAGAGTTTG
>NW_007772246.1:0-590 GCF_000696425.1 Galeopterus variegatus | reverse complement strand
GGGGTTGCGATACGTTGCCGGACACGGAAAAAGGAAAAAAAAAAGAAAAAAAGAAAATAGAAAGCCTTTATTCAGAATTCCCAGGCTCACACCAAACTGAGTTGTTATTTCAAGACCAAACTGCTTAAGTTATCAACGCACAGCATGGTTATTAATTCATGTATTAAGTAGTTGGTATCCATTTCTGGGTTATTTTCATTCTATAATTAAACTGCTTTACCTCGAAGTGAGACAGACAGTTGTCCCTGTGTCCAAGTGGTCTCCTTTTCTGGCTGACAAGTCTTCCACAATACCACTGAAAACTCACCCAAGCACCAGCTGACTGTGTGACATGGGTCTGTACTGCTCCTGTCACCTGCCAATCACTCTGGGATCCTTCTGCTCTGCCCTCCCCACCCTTGCTCTGGACTAACCACGTGTGTCTTCCAGTTACAAAGAATAGCAGAAAGCTATGTGGGAGGCCACAGAGTTTGATCTTGGCACAAATAATTCATTTCTCAATTCTTTCAAGCTTGGGGTGAATTTTTGGGTTATCGGTCAATGCATTTAGGTTATGAAAATTATCTAATTAGCTAGATGTGCTAGCACAT
>NW_007772245.1:4513-4962 GCF_000696425.1 Galeopterus variegatus | reverse complement strand
GAATTCGCCATGCGTAGGTAGTGTGAGAAGAAAGGGACATTCAAAAAAGAGGAGGGTTTTCCACACAGGGAAACCCTTGAGTAAAAAAGCAAGGCACAAAGAGTGCTGGTAACTTTGTGCAGTTGGGTAATGCTGGAGCTTAGGACAGTTCGAGGCAAGAGAAGATGAGAGACACCCTCAGGCCAGGTCCTGCAGAGATCTCCACCCCATGCTAAGCCTGGACCGCATCCCATGGGGGACATGGAGCCACTGAGGGATTTTAAACAAGAGAATGATATTGCCAGACTTACATTTTAGACAGCTCACTCTGGTGGCTGGTGGGGACAAGAACTGACCAGAAGCAGGGAGACTGATCAGGAAACAATTGCTTTACTCTCGAGAGAGGTAATAAGGCTTGGATGGAGGTCACTGGTAGAAGAGAATGGGAGAAGTGGACAGATTGGAGAAAT
>NW_007772245.1:963-3805 GCF_000696425.1 Galeopterus variegatus | reverse complement strand
TAAGGCTTGGATGGAGGTCACTGGTAGAAGAGAATGGGAGAAGTGGACAGATTGGAGAAATGTTTGGGAGGTAAAATCTGTGGTGGATGAGGGAAAGTGAGATGCCTAGGATTCCTCCCAGGTCTCTGGCTGGGCTCCTGGGTGGATCTCAGTGCGATTGACATGTAATAGGGTTGTGGGAGCACACATTATTACCAAGGCAGCGTATGCTCATTGTAGAAAATTAGAAAATGCAGAATAGCAAAAACCAAGATAAGAAAAATATCCTATTCCATCATTCTTTGGTTATCACTATTAAATTCTTAATGTATATCCTTCCAAATCTTTTTTCTAGGAGATCATACTATGTTGACTTGTTAGGTACTTTTTGCAGTTGACAATCTCCAACTTTTCCTGTCCATAAATTTTCTTCTCATCCTTGTCCTCAAAAAGGTCTTTATTCCTGGTTTGTCTACATCAGTTTCTATCTCAGGACCGTGAAATGCACATGATTGTTATATAGCACAGACATTATTTCATATAGCATAGTCTCTTTTTTCAAGACACTGTCTTGTTAAAGAGCCGGTGTATACAGAGCATCTATCATGGCCAGGTGAACCGCAGAATGTCATACCTTCTAGAGCCATCTGGAACCGCCCAGAGGAGGTGTCATTTAGCTTGTTCCTCCATCCCGCAGGGAGATTCTTCCACAATCACCAGCAAAAAGGAAACAAGTAATAAGCATAGAAAATGAGAAGTCTAAAAGTACTGTAAAGAGAGCAAGTGCAATAGAATTTCAGAAAAGAGGAAATAATATTTGAGCAGTCTCTTAAGAATGGTTAGAATGTGGGTAGTTAACCAGGTAGGGAAGAATTCTAGTGAGATGGCACAATGAATAAAGGCCCAGACTCTGATCTAATAACTTAGGTTAATTCTTTTTATTCATAGAACGTTGGCACTGATTACTAGAATTCCTGAGTAATAGTAGGAATTGCTATTCATGATTGCTGTGATGTGTGATGGAAATATTATTGCTAGGAGTGCTTAAAAAAGACTTCCTCTTTCAGATTACACCACCAAAGAATACTGATGTTTCTATCAATTTTACTATCTGGAAGAGTTAAATGAAATTTATTCAGAATTTGCATTTTCTACAGAAACATATTTCTATTTTTTACCTTGTGTTTTATTTGGATCCATTAAAGATGTACTCTGGCGAGAAGTTCAAGGATGATAGAAATCTTCAGGATGTGTTGTATACATGACTATGCTACTGAAGATCTTTTTATCTGATAAAATCAGAAAGCTTGTCAGACATTGGAATGGATATTTTCAGTTAGAAGGTAATTGCATTGAAAATCATGTAGACCCATGCTTCTGAAAATAAATTATATCAAATGTCAGCATAAATTTACCTTAGTAATTGATACATTCTTATAAGATTTGAAAGTTGAGATAAACAGACCTTTCCACCTTGTTTCTGTATTAACCTAAGATTGCCATTATAATGCTAACAAGATGATTTTTAGATGCTGTCTTAGGATGCTGAGGGATCTGTGTTTTCCCTCAGTCTCCCTCACTGGTTCAGTGAGGATCAGTTATATTCTAGACCTTGGAATCATCTTTGCCTTTTCCCTTTCCTTTGCTTCATAGTGTATCCCAGTCCTGAAGTCTCATAGATTCTTCATCTTAAATGTCTCCTGTTATCATACCTCTTTCTAGTTCTTCTTACAAACACTCATCTCATTTCCGGATGCTCATCACATAGGCTATGTATTAACAAATTGACTCTGTGCCCTTGTGTCCTGTATCTTTGCCTACATTCTTTCTACCAGATAAGTTATTCTGAAACTCAATCATCAGCATACCACTGCCTACTTAAACACACACATACATACACACACCATTCAAAGACTATAAAACAAAATTCCAATTCCATTATTCCCACAAAGAAACTTCTGATCCAGCTTGGCTTGTCTCCTTATTGCCTCCTAACATGCCCACATTCATTCCCAACTCCAATCCCTTGCTCCTGCCATTTTCCTTCCTTGAATGCCCTTCTTTCTCCTACCATATCTAAGTCCTGCCTGAATTAAACGTTTGCCTCAAGTCCATGGAGCTTTTCCTAATGGCTTTAGGGCACAGTGATCTCCATCTTCTATGAAATTATACAATTCAATTTGTGCATGTCACTCATTCTGACTTTTTATTATTCATGGCATTTTATAGTTACTTAACTATTTTCATGGATATGTCTTTATAATCACCTTGATTGAAAATTCCTGGAACAGAGGTATTTTGTACTCTTCATGGTGTCCCAGGGGTTGGGGAAATTAATTTAGGCATCTCCTGTCCCATAGTCCACCTCCCAGTCCCTTCATTTTATCTGTAGTGTGGCACTGTAGATGGTTGGGCAGTCCCCAACACGGAATTCCTGGAGCAGTTACAGTGTCTGAGAGTCATTAGTGCTGCTCACTGAATACTTCTCTTCTCCACTGTATTCATTCTAAGATCAAATTTTACAACCCATTGTGAAGCTAGGCAGGGCAACGATTTACTTAGGCCAGTGAAGTGTGAGCAGATATTTATCACTTCTGGGCAAAAAGCTTTAAGTGCCAGGACATAAGTCATCCTATTCTTTCCCCTTGTCTTTATAATCATGAAAGTACGTGTTGAGATGGAGCTTCTGGCACCCTGAGACCAGAGTGACTTTGTCAGGCAGAGTCCCGCTGCTGACCTATGGTTATTAAATATACAGTACGAACAAGAAATAAAAAAGGAAATAGGGCAGGCCCAAGGGTACAAAATTACAGTTAGATAGGAAGAATAAGTTCTGGTGTTCTATCGCACAGTAGGGTGACTT
>NW_007772245.1:0-605 GCF_000696425.1 Galeopterus variegatus | reverse complement strand
TATTACATAATAGCTAGAGGAGAGGCTTTTGAATGTTTTCACCACAAAGAAATGATAAATGAATGAGGAGATTGATACATTAACTACCCTGACCCAATCATTATACCACATTCATATGTATCAAAATATTGGATTGTATTCCATAAGTATGTACAATTATAATGTGTAAGATAAAATTTTTAAAAAGTTAAAAATAAAAAAGGAAATAAACTTTTGTTGTGTCAGCCACTGGGATTTTGGAGTTGTTTGCTACTGCAGGATAATCTTTCCCCATTCTGACTGATGCAGTGGGAAAAAGAGTTTTCTTTAGCAATCTTCACCAGAGAAGGATGGGAACTTTGCTGGCCATGTCCCCAAAACACCAGACCACTGGCTTCTACATGATTCCAACGTCGCTGCCATTTTTATTTGTCTTAGTTCCAGCTGCCATAACAAAATACCATAGACTAGGTTAAACAACAAAAATTTATTTTCTCACAGTTCTGGAGGCTGAAAGTTCAAGATCAGGGTGCTAGCATGATCAGTTTGTGGTGAGGGCTCCCTTCCCGGCTTGCAGATGGCTGCCTTCTTGCTGTATCTTCACAGGGCAGAGAGAGAGAGAGAGA
>NW_007772244.1:3234-4963 GCF_000696425.1 Galeopterus variegatus | reverse complement strand
ATTGTCCAAGGTTTAATCAATTCCTGTGTTTACCCTAACGTTTGTGTATGCGTGTAAGTAAAATTTTTTTAAAGATTAGTGTATACATGTCATTCCTATTAGCACTTCCATACATCTATATGGTAACTGAAAAGAAACTAGTCTAATTTACACATTTGTCATGGATGGACACCAGATCTAAACGCAAGATCCAATTGTAAAATCCTCCTTCTTATGCAATAGGCTATACTTTTTAATATATGCTTCATTTAATTGATACTGACCACCTGGGACTCTTAACATCTCTTAAGGATAAGAATGAATATTTCCTCAAAACATATTATGTTAAATATTACATTATATTAAATACGTAAAATATTGCAGAAGCCAAAATTTGAGGTAGTAAAATAATAATTAGAAATCTGCAATCTAGCTCTGTAGATAGTAATCTTATACAGTTGACAGTATAATGCTTTAAGACAAATCCAACTCATGTCATGCATTGATTTATTGCACAAAATAGATTTTGTGACAAACTCTACGAGAACATTTTCCAAGTTTATCATAAGGCCTAGTGTTTGAATTTAAAAAATAGATTTTCCTTATACTCAAAAATTTTTTGATGCTTATGGACTATATACTTGTCTACTGTAAAATGTCAAATTTTCTGTCAAATTTTGAATAAAAATATGATTTTGTATGCCGCCATCATAACAGCCTTACCTCAGAGAAATGATGGAGACTTTGCCCTCATCCTTCTTATTTGCAAGAGAGAAAATATATGAGAGAACTGTCATTTGGAATTGTCCCAGAGGCAGAATGAGTTACCGAGAGCACAATCTGAGGTAAGCTCTATGAGAGAAGGGAACTTCTTGTCCTTAACGATGGCTTCACAGCACCTCTCTCCAATCTCCCAGAGTCAAGCATAGGAGTAGAATAAAGTTTTACTCATTATGTGTTTGTGGATTCAGTGAATGACTATAATGACATCATCTCTAAGACCAGATTAATTTATGATCAACAGGTACATTTTAAAAATGCACTATAAGTTTAAAATGTAACTGTTTTATGTTCTTCTAAAATAATACTTAAATCTTAAATTTCTTTTATTTTCTCAATCCCATATATGTGTTGTAATAAATCACTAGATTAAAAACTTGTTATAAAATATTAGCCCAATATTTATATATACCTTAAACTGAGGTAGCTACATGTTTTGGGATTGATTAAATAGTTGTTCAGGAGTCATTCATAACTGCGTACATGCTAGGATCAATGCCCCAAATTCTTTATCACAAATGAGGATAATAATAATATTTATTTCATAGGGTTATTATAAAGACTCATAAAGTTAATGCACGTTAAATTGTTAAGCATATTATACAAAGCCTAACACGCACAAAATAAGTGTCAACTATGATGATGGTGACATAAGAACCAATCCTGGTTTGTTTGTTTTTAATATTCACAATAGAAGAAATCCTCACCTAAGCAGCACTGGATATAGATATTAAATAAAGTATCTTAATGCCACCTGGCTTTATCAGAATCTTATAACATTTCTTATCTTGCAAAGTTATATTCTTAAAAGTCTACCCAGCGGCAATCGAGGGTCCTGCCCACTTACTTAACTCAGGACCATTTTGTTGAAGATTTCATAAGTTTCCCATTATTTTATTTATTTATTAATTTTTTTTTTGTCCTTTTTGAGACCAGCCGCACCACGCTCAGCCAGTGAGCGCTGTGAGCG
>NW_007772244.1:0-2680 GCF_000696425.1 Galeopterus variegatus | reverse complement strand
CACCGGTCATCCCTATATAGGATCTGAACCTGCGGCGGGAGCGCTGCTGCACTCCCAGTGCCTCACTCTCCCGAGTGCACCATGGGCTCGGCCCGAGTTTCCCATTATTTTAATGTCACACCGATTGAGAGTGAAAAGGAGCAACTGAAAGTTGCGGTCATTTCTATTCCAGAAACCTTACTTTCTTATCTATAGAAACATGTTTGTTCTATTTGTTCCTTAATACTGATGTTTTCGTATGAAAATAACAGCAAGGCATAGTATTTTATTTTTGTATTTCTTGGAAATGTCTCAGACCATGATCCCTGAATATTGGAAACTATTTTCAGTTATCAATTTTGTCCAAGTTCAGGTATACTCTGACAAAATGAAATTTTCTTAGCTTTTCAGTTACTAAATTTCTTCATACGAGTTGAAGATGAATTTTATTTCATCTTACTATAAATTACTCTCAAGAATGAGTAATGTGTTAGTGGGGTCCCTTTATAATAGCTCAGTGAGCTAATATTATATGGCTATTGCAGAGACCTAATTGTTAGTCATGGCGTATATTTGTCACTGGATCATTATATGAATATATCATATATTATATGTTCACTGTATATGAAAATGTCCCACTAAAGTTTTGCACTCTAAGACTATATCTCTGTCTTAGTATCCAATATGATACAATGGTTGCTTTGCTCAGCTCACTAGCTATCATCTGGGTTTGTCTATTATAGTGTAATCTAAATGGGTTGCAGTAGATGAGGTTAATTAAGTCAAACACTCAAACAAGGAACATACGTTGTTGTCAAACTCTGTTCAATCAATGGTATCTTCAGTTGTCATCTCTTTATTTCTGCAGTGATTGAAAGAATTTCTAAACAGAGGTATCACTTATGTTTAGGGATATTCTCTTGGATGTTGGAGCTATGCAAATATAATGGATCACTATCATTATATTTAAATAGCAATAATAAAATGTTGCTTACACTAAAGCATGAAACAAATTATCATGGTACTCTTGGCATTGTTAACACTTCATTAGAGTTCCAATGAAGAGAAGACATCTAATTCGATTTTGGCACTTAACACCATAATATGGGAATGAGGTGAAAATGTTCATTATGAAAAGAGCCATATTTTCATAATTCTTTATGCTTTAAATAGCTACTTATGTCTTAAAATTCAATTTTCATTGTTCTAAACAGGATTGATTCTGATAATTTGAAGAAGATACACATTTCCCATTTTGCTTCCTCTGTAGCTCTCATTATTTTCTCAAGATTTATTTTCTTACATCATTGGGGAATATGCTANGGGAATGAGGTGAAAATGTTCATTATGAAAAGAGCCATATTTTCATAATTCTTTATGCTTTCAATAGCTACTTATGTCTTAAAATTCAATTTTCATTGTTCTAAACAGGATTGATTCTGATAATTTGAAGAAGATACGCATTTCCCATTTTGCTCCCTCTGTAGCTCTCATTATTTTCTCAAGATTTATTTTCTTACATCATTGGGGAATATGCTAAATGCTTTAGATTGCGTTTAAAGCTCATTATTCAGGGGTTCAACAAATTTATTTCTTTTAAAATAAAAATGAAAACAATATAACTAGAAAAAAAAATCAGCAGCAGATGAAGCTTTTTTCCTTCCCACCCATTATATTGAGAGTTTTCATCAATACCACCTACATGCCATAGAAAGTAATATCCCACATATATTGAAATAACTTTTCCAGTAATGTCAAGTAAATATGTGAAATCTTAAATAAACACTTTAGCAAACTCAAGCCCTTCAATCATCCATAAAAATTATACAATTTCCTGAAAGAAAAATACCTCTGGCTGCCATTCAGATCTTGTGCATGCTAATTTTAGGCATAATTTTGGCATGATCTTTTTAGTTACTGTTCCAGTTAGTGGCATATTAGAAGCCACAGATTAGAAGTCTCTCTATGTACACATATATGTGTGTGTGTAGCTGTGATTGAGTCAAAAGTTGGGAAATGTTTTCAAGTATTGTTAAGGGCAGAAGACACTGTAAGAAGTAGATAATACAATTATTGTAAAGGGCACATGACACGTGTTCAAAGAGAGTAGTAGGAAATGAGATGAGAGCAGTAATGGGAAACAAGTCATACAAGGCTTTGTAAGCTATTGAAAGAATCAATAGGAAGCAACTGGAGTGTTTTGAGCTGAGAAGTGACATAATTGAACTTAAACTTTAAAAATAACATCCCAGCTTTTCTGACAACAGACTGCAGTGGACATGAGGAGAAGTTGAAAGACAAGTTAGCAGGCATTAAAGTAAACCAGATGATATATAATGTTTTTGTGGACCCAAGTGATATAGTAGGGTAATAAAAAGAGCTGGATACTGACAGCTTTGAAGTTAGAGCCAACTGATGTTGGTAATAAAGTCTCTGAATTGTTAAATAAAAATTAAATTATATTTACTTCATATTAGTAGGCAAAAACATCTATAAACCATTTTGAAAAAATTGCCACTAAAATGGTAAAAACAAGTTCACACTAAATGTTAAATTTTAAAGGGTGCATTTTTATCCTGGGAAAATCACTTACATGGTTTAGCACATTATCTGACAATCATGCAAAGATAATTTTTCAAAGAATAAAATAATATTCCTATTAGATGAGCTCTTGGAACATAGACACTTACCCTACATTAAT
>NW_007772243.1:0-4963 GCF_000696425.1 Galeopterus variegatus | reverse complement strand
TCCCTTCTCCTGTTGTTTGAATTTTGTGTCGTTATTTGCAGTATTGTCATTTCATTTTTGTAGACTTATGCTTTGCCAACCTGGGGGAAATGTAAGCTTCTGAGATCATGAACCATTTCTGATTGTCTTCATCGTTCACAGAGCCTCACACACGTGGCACTCAGTAAGTGAGAGCTGTCATTGTTACTATTATTATTTTCATTATCATTATTGGCGGTTGGTGGGTTTTATTTATTTTAAGCATCGGCCTCTTCTTGCAATCCTCTTTAAAAACGCAACTACTCCTTCATGTCCCAAAAGTACTGATGTACTATTCCAATACCACTGTGTGGACTCAGTTATCAGATTTGGTGGCCAGAGGAAGAAGTAGCAGAAGGGATGGGAAGCCTTGAAATGACAAGGAGAGGCAATACGGTGGCCTTGGAAGGCAAGCCACCTACACCCCAATTATCCACCTGCAGCTGGCTGTGCCTCGTGACAACATATCGTTCTTGATTAACTGTACAATCGCTAATAGGAAACATTAACTAACAGATATTAATATTAATATTAATATGTGATGAATAGTTGTTGGCATGAGTCTGTGTGGCTTGCCTTCTGACCATCTGAAATTGATTTTAGAGGCTCTGCGTTTATGCCTATGGAAAGCCTTCTGAAGACCTCAGGAGCCACGGGTGTAGGGTGCATATGGAGAGAATCATGTTCATTATCTTATTAAACCCCAACTCTTCCCAGGGAGGTTAGGAGACAGCTGGCAAATTTTATTCTTCATTTGCAGATGGAGACTTGTTGGCTTACAGTAATTCTGTAATATGCCTTAAGTCCAGAAGGGAGCAAGTGGAGAGGGAAGAATGAACAGCAGATTCTCCACGCTGCCCCCCACCTACCTACAGCTATCCCAGGAGCGCGGGGACAAGGACCTGTACAACTAGGCTGCCCAGGATGGAAAGATCAGCACTCTTACGCCTCTCCTAAAACAGTTATTCTTTATGTTAACACCCAGACTATTCAGATATATTTCATTAGTCTATCATCTTCACCAAAGATGTTGTAATCTCAATTATAATATATTTGTGTCCAGTAGTTTAAAGTTGAAATTTTCAAGCACATTCATAAATACGATCTCACTTCATTTGTTGGGTCTTCATGAAGTGTTGTTCCAATATCTCCAGTTGTTATAATTATGTGCCTTTCAGCGTTTCAACTTGGAGGATAAAATACTTGCCCAAGACCCCACCGTCTTGCTGTGAGGTGGTCTAGGGTTCTCCCCGTATTTATTGGCACATGCTGTGCCTCTGCCTGCATCTCTCTTCAATGTGGTCAAAATTAATGTGTTGATGCTACTGCTGTTGTTGATGACTGAAAAATACCCACCTGGATGCTGACGTCTACGTCGGGCCTGCTGAGACAGCAGGCAGATGTGATCTGCACTCTGAAGGAAGAATCAAGGTTTCTGAGTTCTGGTTCTTCTCCCAACTCTGGACTCTAGCATGGACAGGGACTATAAACAACATTAATCTCTCTTTGAAAAGGAAATTATTCATCTTTTTTTTCTCCAGGGAATACTTATCGAGTGACTGGGAGCACAAGGATAAATAATAGAAACACAAACCCAATTCATGTCCTCATGCAGCTCTCAGTCTAGTGGGGAAGGTGGAAATAAAAGTATTGGAACCTAGATTTTGATTGGGGTCGTTCTGCCATTTAAGAATTCCTTGAAACCCATTTCCTATATTTTGAAAAGTTCAATCAATATCCTCCCCAAGAGTGTGAGAATTCACAGGGAATTACATTTTTATTCCATGTCTGGCTCCGAACACCTCCTTCTGCTGAATTAGCTCAGTTTAGGAAACTTTTCACAGTCTGAGATGTGTTATTTCTATTTTGTATCACATTTTCAGTAGACATGAGACACAGCCCTCTTCCTTAATTTACACACACACACACACACACACACACACACACACACACACACACACATGCACACGCACAGCATTGCTTTAGTGAACAAGTGAGACTTAATGAAAGTTTTGAGAGAGAGGGAAGGAAATACATTACAGCAACCTGACAACTTCATCTTCCAGGTATTTCTAGAATTTGATCACTTTTCACTACCTTCAAACCAACATCATCTCTCACTTGGGTTATTGCAATAGCCTCCTCAATGGTCTCCCACTTGCCTCTGAAGACTATTTTTCACATAGCACCCAGAGGGGTCCTTTTAAAATGTGAATCAGATCGAGCCCCAGCTCTGCTCAAGACCCTCCAAACACTTTCCCATTGCACTCAGCATAAAAGACTTCAGGAGCCCCCTGCTCACTAACTTCATGCCGTTGCTGACCTCATCTCCAGTGTTCTTACCCTCCTCAGTCTGCTCCAGACACAACAGCTTCCAGAAGGTTCCTCAGAAACACCAAACTCACTCCCTCGTCAGGATCTTTACATGTGTATTCCCTCTGACTGTGTGACTTGCTGTCTTGCTTTCTTCAGGTTTCTTCTTCATTGTGACTTTATGAACAAGGACCCCTACCCCTGCTTCCAACACCCAATCCCAGAACTGTGCCGAGCTTATCGCAGACACTCAGAAACCACTGTTGAAGACTAGATAAATGAGCTCGTGGCTACCATCTATTCTTTCCAGGGCAGCTGTGAGGTTAACCAAAGTATTTTGATTTGCGTACAAGATGTCTGTACTTAACTTTAACTTCTGACTTCTGTCTTTCCCCTGTGACAACACCTCCGCCCCAGAAGTTCAGAGAAACCTGGTCTCAGACCATTGTTCTCGTGCTTGTACCTCCTCCCACCTTCTTTCTCTTATGAACACTAGTATATAAGTTTTCTACCCCCACTGGAATTTGGGACATTTATTTCTTGTGATTCGCCTGTGCTTTGCCTTCTCCCAGCACACTAAATAATAAAATTTGTTACATCTCTTCTTCAAGAAAATAGATAAATAAGCTCAAAGATGGAAAATGAGAAGTCCCACCTCTTAAAATATAGCCCCTGGCATCTCAACTGCTTCATCTTGGCACCCCCCCACCAACATGTTGTGTAGCTTTCAAGGATCACTTTCCTCTGCCAGTCTCCTTTGCCATGTCTGTCTCTCCTGTGTCTCTTCCCACTCAAGAACACATTCCAGCTACCTCACTTATCACTTGCAAAACCTTATTATAAAATGGGAATAAGTGCTACCTCCATGAGAGTGATGTCAAGGAAATGAAGGGAATTAATACACGTAAGGTACCTGGACCAGGCTTGGCACACGGTAAGTGCTCAGTAAAGGGTCAGGGGAAAAGCAAAACAAGCTTCTCTTATTTTCTTATGCAGAAAAATTCAAATCTTTTTCCATCCTAAGTCCAGCTCAGCTCCAGGCCACTTTTAATTATCCAAAACCCATCAAAATGCTCCTCAGAACCAAAGTGCCTTTCATCTGAATAAGACCCAGCCTTTTAGAAGGTATACATAGTTGTAAATGGCAATTAATTTCCAGCCACACAAAATATCACAATAAAATATTAGTGTCACGAGGGTAGATGTGCAAGGGGGGATGAGGAGAGCGCAAAACACACATAATCTGCACTTGGGGTTGACGAAGTCTTCTGCAAAGAATTGATGGTTATTGGAGGGCTGGAGAATGAGCAGGAATTGCACAGCGAAGAGGAAAGAGATGTCCAGGCCAAAGAAGCAATGTTTGCAAAAGGCCAAGAATGGAGAGCAGGGTGTGTTCCAAGCTCTGAAAATGGAGCTCAGTCTGCACCACAAAGTCAGACCAAAGGTTGGGGCAAAGTGCCAGGTGAACCCAGAAAGGAGGTCTCAGGCCAAATTTTGGTGCTTTGTATTCTGAATACAGTGCTTTGGTGTTAACTCAAAGGCCAGGGGAAGAAGCCATTGAATGTGTTATGTTTAGTAATAACAGTATCAGACCTGCTTTACCGGGAAGGTCATTATGAATCCAGGGCAGAACAGGGATCAGACTCATGCAGCAAGTTGAGTGGCAGATAAAACCCCTTAGAGGCCATCAAGGCATCTGGGCAAGAGAGGGAAGTGTCAGTGGGGAAGAATGAAGGACATGAGCCCCCACGAACTTTATCAGGGCATTTCTTGCGGTCCTTCAGAGTGCACTACAGCCCATGGAGGTCTCTTGGGGAGTCAAATAGAGGCATCCCTTCCTCAAGACAGTCACTGCCAATTATCTTTCAGAAAACTACTTGAGCTATAGCCCAGAGGGAAGTGCACACAGACCAGCAGCTGCAGAGGTGAGCCGAAACCAGATCCTTGTTTCACCGGCACCAGGGCTCACTCCAAAGCCCAGAGGGAAGCACACAGACCAGCAGCTGCCAAGGTGAGCCGAGACCAGACCCTTGTGGGGGGGGGGGGGGGGCTAAGGCCCTCAGGGGAAAAGGAAGCACACACAGCCCAGCAGGCATCGAGGTGAGCTGAGACTGCGCAGCACCAGGGGCTCAGTCTACAGCCACAGAAAGTTAGAACAGGAGCCAAGGTGGTGTAATATAAGATACTGCCACACCTTCTGTCACCAAAAGGACAGTTCACCACCACAGTAGCAGCCAGGGCCACTCTACAGGCAACCTGCCATGCACTTGACTATACTGATATAAGAAGAGTCACCAATAGAGCCTGCAAATAGAGGAGGAAGTCTTTATCCTGATAGCCAACCCCAGAGTAACAGAGAAGCAAGTCCTCTACCAGATGACCAAACATCAGTGAAAAAATACTAGAACTACAAACAAACAAGAAGATATGACACCACTGAAAAAATACAGTAATGCTCAAATACTAGACCCCATAGAACAAGGAATCCTCAAATTGTCTGAAAAATAATTCCAAGCAATGATCTTAAGAAAGCTTGAAGAGTAAAAGAAGATTCAATTAGAGAAAACAAGGAAATTTAAAAAATACCCAGAATACGAAGGAAGAAATTTACAAAGAGATTAATACTTTTAAA
>NW_007772242.1:0-4965 GCF_000696425.1 Galeopterus variegatus | reverse complement strand
GATCTGTCCAATATTGATAGTGGTGTGCTCAGGTTCCCTGCTTTTATGGTATTAGTGTCTATTTCCTTCTTTAGGTCTAATAGAGTTTGCTTTATAAATCTGGCAGCCCCGACATTGAGTGCATATATATTTATGATTGCTGTGTCTTCTCGATGGATGAATCCTTTTATCATTATGTAGTGGCCCTCATTATCTCTTTTTATGGTTTTTAGTTTAAAGTCTATTTTGTCACATATAAAAATAAATACTCCATCTTGTTTTTCATTTCTGTTTGCATGGTAAATCTTTTTCCATCCTTTTACTCTTAGTCTATGTGAGTCTTTATAGGTTAGGTGGGTCTCTTGAAAGCAGCATATAGTTGGGCCCTTCTTTTTAATCCAGCTGGCCAGTCTGTGTCTTTTGATTGGGGAATTTAATCCTTTTACATTAAGAGTTGTTATTGAAAAGTGTTGATTTAGTCCTAGCATTTTATTGATTTTTGTTTGGATGTCTTAAGTGTCTTTTGTTCCTTTCTTTCTGATTTACTGTTTGTCTTCTGTATTTGTTGGTCTTTTGGGTTGTAGATAAACTTTTTTTTTCTCTTCATTGTTGGCATTTTTATTTTACTAGTGGGTTTTGATTTTTCTTGAGTTTTTATGGCAGTGGTAGTTATTTTTCAGGTACCAAACCCGGTACACCCTTGAGAATATCTTGTAAGGGTGGTCATGTGGTAGTGAACTCCCTCAGGTTTTGTTTGTCTGAAAAATACACTATTTGCCTTTCATTTCAGAAGGATAGCCTTCTGGGGTAGTATATTCATGGCTTGGAATCTCTGTGTTTTAGGATTTTGAATATATCATCCCATTCCTCTCTGGCTTTTAACATTTGTGATGAAAAGTCTGATGTTAGTCTGATTGGGGCTCCCTTATATGTGATTTGATGCTTCTCTCCTGCAGCTTGTAAGATTCTCTCTTTGTCTTTGAGTTTTGCCATTGACTATAACATGTCTTGGAGAAGACTTTTTTGGGTTGTATACAGTTGGGGATCTTTGAGCTTCTTGAATCTCAAGATCTGTGTCTTTTCCTATATCTGGGAAGTTTTCTGCCACTATTTTGTTGAATATGCTTTCAATGCAATCTCCTTCTTCCTCCCCTTCTGTAATACTCATGACTCAGATATTTGAGCTCTTAAGCTTGTCTGATATCTCTCTTAGATTTTCTTCAATGTTTTTAACTCTTGTTTTTTTTTTTTTTTTTGTCTGCCAGTGCTATTTCCAACAGCCCATCTTCAAGATCAGAAGTTCTCTCTTCTGCTTCTGCAAGCCTGCTGGTTAAACTCTCTGTTGTGTTTTTTATTTTGTTGAATGAATTCTTCAGCTTGGGAAGCTCCACTACATTCTTTTTCAGGGCATTGATTTCCTTGAACATTTCTTCTTTCAGGTCCTGTATACTTTTCGTCATTTCATCATGTTGTCTAGCTGAGTTTTCTTGTATCTCATTTAGTTTCCTTAGAATTATCACTCAAAATTCCTTGTCAGTCATTTCAAGGACTTCTTGTTCTATAGGATCTAGAGCTTGAGAGGCATTACCTTTTGGTGGTGTACTTTCTTGATTTCTCATATTTCTGTTATCTTTCCTTTGATGTTTGGTCATTGTGGCAAGGGTTTTTTCAGTCCACTGGTTTGACACTATTGTCTGGCTAGGATGCTGCTTGGACTGCCAATTTGGCATGGCTGCCTTAGTGTCTGCTTGGTCACCCATTGGCACCTTGGGAGCATGGTAGCCTCAGGTCTTTGGCCTCTCTGGGGAGGCACCTCCGTGATAGGTGTGCACTAGGCCAGGCTGATGATGGGGTCTGGCGGTGGTGAGGCTTCCTGCAAGGTTACCTTCCTAGCACCACAGGGTGCATGGTCTCCACGGGACTTGGGCCTCTCCAGGGGGTCACCTCTCTGGTTGGCGAGCACTTGGCCAGGCTGGGGATGGGGTCTGGCAGTGGCAAGGCCTTCGTGCTTGGTTGTGTGCTGGCGCCGTGGGGCTTATGGGGCATGTGGTCTCCGCAGGACTCAGGTGTCTCCAGGTTTTTTATGAGAGTTTGTCTCCCAGCTGGAAAGGGGTGCAAAGTCTTATCAGGTGGATCACAGAACCTGGTCTGCTGGGCCATTCCCCTCTCAGGTCTCCTCAGTCCTCCGCCACTGCTGCTGCATCACCCCCTGCTCTCGTCCACACTGGGACCAAGGTCTGTGCATCATTATTAAACTTAAAGTTACTAATATAGATATATGGGCAGAATGGCTCAGCATGATCGATAGGATCATGGCTTTACATTAAAATGATCCAAGTGCTTAATACTGTATCTGTGCAGAATAACAGGATTTAGGGAGTTAGGGAGACCTGTTATTGTAAGATTGCTATAAATGAAAATGGTCAATGGCAGTGTTGACTATGCTTATAGAGGTTATGTGTATGAGTGTGCTGGTACTTGTAGGTGTGTGTATGAACAGTCTTTCCTTCAGTTCTATCGTCTATTACTGTCTATTGACTATGTAATGATTGACTTCACTGATATTCACACTGTCCTTGAAGTCACTAATGAAACCACAGGAAGTTACTGGATTGTGGACTGGTACTCATATCCACTCCACTCTCCTAATTGGGGAGTTAAATTGAGGCATGTTTTGGACATTGGAATTTTTAATCTGTTGTATTTTTCAAGTGAAGACAGTTAAGATGTATTTTATCTTGCCTTATTTATGTTCAAAGTGGAACTATACAGCTCTTCTCACAGGACCTGTTAGTTTTCTGTCTCCCAAAATATATCTTTAGATATGTTTGTCAAAATCATACAGGTAGCAATTGTCAGAAGTGAACGGTGTACATTGAGTCACTCTAAAATCTAGTTATCCATCGTGCTACTCTGCCTCCTGGTTAATTATTGACTTCTCTTACTAAAAATGTTTACTTGTTTTTGAGAGTGATTAATAATACATCAATTAGAACCAATGGATAAACTGCTTTAGCCCTCATCTTTAGTGGGAAAAGAAGCACAGCAGCCAAATGTCCTGAACATTAATATCTTTGCACATATATTCAGTTGGATGATAAACAACTCATGTATTTGCTGTTTCATTTAAATTATGTGTTGATTATAGACAAAGCCCAGAATTCTGCATTGGGGGGAAACCTTCTCTTGGGTTTCCAATCTAGACCAAATAAAAAATACATACAAAATAACAATTCCCTGGACACTAGAGTGTAAATTGCCTACTTCACTTAGTTTTGAGTAGGACTACAAGGTCATAAATCAGTAGACATCGTTGGATCATACTCAATTAAAGGTAAGAAATGGTCTCACTCTTGCAAAGGCTAAGATCTTTTTTCTAAACATTCTACTCAAGTCTGAAATTTTTAGATATGATTATATATAGGGTGGCGAATCATATATAACCTCATTCTTGGCACAGTTCAGTACTTTTCTGAATTTTTAAATGCATATAGCTAATTTTTTGTTTCTGCATTCAAACATGAATTTCTTGTTTCAGTAATTTTACAAATTAATGCTTATCTAGCAGTAAACATTTCAATTTTCTGATACAAAAAATAAATAACATTGGCCTTATACAGATATACCATATCACTAAACATGTAGAAAAGTATGATAAACGTTGATGTGTATACAAGCGTTTATATTAGTAACTTTAAGTTTCCTTAATGTTGAGTTACAATGTTTCAGCAAGTTAAAAACATTTTTGGAATTATAGGCACTAAAATGTAGAAAAAGTTCTTGAGGTGTTATACAATTTAGTTAATGTCAGATTGGCCTGCTTGAAGATGATTTTTATAAAAATACAAAAACAAGTAGAAATACAAGATAAAAATGTCTATATATCTCTTTAATAGTAAGAATTTCTTCATACATGAAGGACAAAACAAATAACTACAATATTCAAATTTTGTAGGAAAAATTTATTAATTTTTCATTCATTCTTTTATCAAGTCTTTTCATTTGATATATTCAGAATTGGTGTGTAAGGGAGGCACCATGTGTTGAAGGAAATGTTCTTTCTCATGACTATGTTCATCTTAATTATACACGTGAGTATTTCTGTATTACTTCTCCTCAGTATGGATAAGGTCGACTGACGTCACTGTGAGTTCTTGGGTATATTTACTAAAAATAGAACAAAAGTAGTTGTAGGAACTGGATGTAAGGAAGGGAAAAATAGTAGTACAAAGAAACTTAGAGATGGAAAAAATGCTTTTAGACTAAATTTATAGTTAGATCTCAGAGAGACACAATGATGCATTCTCATATAATCATAGATGACATCACCACAGACAAATACAAATCTCACAGTCAGTTGTAAAAAGTGATTTGGAAGATACTTTTTTATTCATGTCAAACCCATAAAATTGAATGTTTGCTACTACAAAGTTTTTGTTTTTGTTTTTGTTTTTTTCCTAATTCAGAACTATGAATAATGTTTGAATTTTGATGGCGGTCAACCACGATAAGTCACATTAATTATTCCTCTATCAAATTACTTTGGTACAATTGCTAAGTCAGAAATAACACTATGTTCTAGAGATACAGTATTGGATATGAAATACACAGTTGCTGCCCTCTGAGAGCTCCCAGTCCTTCAGGGAGAAAGGCATTGAACAAGCTGTAGTAAAACATGCTAATTTGGAAACCATGACGAGCAACAGGTGTGCAAAACAGGAACACCCAACCTTATTATCTAAAGGTGATTAGGAAATTTTCCTGAAGTAATAACATCTGAACAGAAGCATAAGATATGAGAAACGATTATCTAGGTAAAGGGAGAAGGAGTAGAAAGAGGAAAGAGAACGTGTGAAGGTACAGAAGCAAGAGAGACTTTTTTATTTATAATGGAAAAAAAAATTCAGTATGGCTAAGTTTGGATGTGAAGTAAAAAGGGTAAGAAATGAGGCTGGAAGAGATGGAAGGAGCCAAAACATGAAGGGC
>NW_007772241.1:3226-4965 GCF_000696425.1 Galeopterus variegatus | reverse complement strand
ATCCCCCAAAGGAGAGTGTTGAGTGGTCAAGGAAATTTAGAAAACACTCTACCCTTCTCTAGTGCATTTGGTAAAGACTTGGAATCGTGCAATAAAGGAACATATTCATTTTTAAAGCCCAGTATCCCCCAAACTGATTAGACTTTTTTTTTTTTTTAAAGCATAACACCAATTAACATCTCACAAAACTTGAGATTCATGAAATATATTTTAGGAAACATTGCCCTAAGAGCCTACAATGCTCTTCTGAATAAAAAGAAAAGATAGAATTATCAAAGATGGTCCTTGCTTTATAATCCTTTTAAAATTGCTGATATAAATATGAGAGTTAATTAGAGTATTGGATTAATGAGGTCATCCTTGTCCTTTGATCAGGCTAATCAATGGCAATCCCCCAGTAGAGAATGGTGCAGGAAGAAAATACTAATTAAGTCAAGGAAGATTTAGGTAAGGTTTTTTTTTTTTGCCTTTAAAAACAATTTTAATATTTATTTGTACATATTTGTGGGGGACAGTGTGTTGTTTCAATACATGCATATACCGTACTTTGGGGCAGACAGCATAGCTTTGTACCCGTCAACCCTCCACTTCTCCTTCCTCCTCCAATCCCCCAGCCTCTGGCCTCTGGTCACCACTATTCTACTCTACTTCCATGAGATCCATGCTTTTTTAGCTTCCACATATGAGTGAGGTCATATGGTATTTATCTTTCTGTGCCTGACTTACTTCACTTAACGTGATGTTCTCCATTTCCATCCATGTGCTGCAAATGACAGTATTCCATTTTTTTAATAGCTGAATAATATTCAATTGTGTATATATACCACAGTTTTGGTTTTTTTTTTAATCCATTAGTTTGTTGATGGGCATTTAGGTTGATTCCATCTCTTGGCTATTGTGAATAGTGTTGCACGTGTTTCTTTGATGTATTGGTATCATTTTCCTCTGGGTATTTACCCAGTAGTAGGATAGCTGGGTCCTAAGGTAGATCTATTTTTAGTTCTCTGAGGAACCTCCATATTGTTTTACACAATGGCTATACCAATTTACACTCTCACAAACAAAGTAGGAGAGTTCCCTTTTCTCTGCATCTTCGCCAGTATTTGTTATTTTCTGTCTTTTTGATAATAACCATTCTAGTTGGGGTAAGGTGATACCCCACTGTGATTTTAATTTGCATTTTCCTGATGATTGGTGATGTTGAGCATTTTTTCATGTTCCTGTTGGTCATTTGTATGTCTTCTTTTGAGAAATGTCTGTTCAGTTCCTTTGCCCATTTTTAAATTGGATTATTTGTTTTTTTGCTGTTGAGCTGTTTGAGTTCCTTACACATTCTGGTTATTAGCCCCTTGTGTAGTTGGCAAACACTTTCTCCCATTCTGTAGGATGTCTCTTCACTTTGTTGACTTTGTCCTTTGCTGTGTAGAAACTTTTAGTTAGATGCAGTCCCATTTGTCTGTTTTTGCTTTAGTTGCCTGTGCCTTCATAGCCTTCTTTGAAAAAGCATTTCCCATTCCCATTTTGTGTAGCATTTCCCTTATGTTTTCTTGTAGTAGTTTTATAGTTTCAGGTCTTAAATTTAGGTCTTTAATCCATTTTGAGTTGATTTTTGAACATGGTGAGAGATAGGGATCTACTTTCAACATTCTGCATGTGGATATCCAATTTTCCCAGTACCATTTATCAAAGAGACTGTCCTTTCCCCATTGAATACTCTTTGCACCTTTATTGAAAATCAG
>NW_007772241.1:0-2759 GCF_000696425.1 Galeopterus variegatus | reverse complement strand
ACATGGTGAGAGATAGGGATCTACTTTCAACATTCTGCATGTGGATATCCAATTTTCCCAGTACCATTTATCAAAGAGACTGTCCTTTCCCCATTGAATACTCTTTGCACCTTTATTGAAAATCAGCTGGCTGTAAATACACAGCTTTATTTCTGGGTTCTCTGTTCTGTTCTATTGGTCTCTGTGTGTTTTTATGCCAATGCCTTGCTGTTTTGGTTACTATAGCTTTGTAGTATATTTTGAAGTCAGGTAGTGTGATATCTCCAGCTTTGTCCTTTTTGCTCAGGATTGCTTTGGCTATTTGGGGCATTTTGTGGTTCTATACGAATTTTAGGATTTTTTGTTTTTTATTTCTGTGAAGAATGTCATTGGTATTTTGACAGGGATTGCATTGAACCTGTAGATCATTTTTGGTAGTATGGCCATTTTTACAATATTAATTCTTCCAGCTCTTGAATATGGAATGTCTTTTCATTTCTTTGTGTCCTCATCAATTTATTTCACCACTGTTTTATAGTTTCCCTTGTAGAGATCTTTCGCCTCCTTGGTTAAATTAATTCCTAGGTGTTTTATTTTTTTGGTAGCCATTGTAAATGGTGTTGCTTTCTTGATTTCTTTTTCATCTTGCTTCTTATTGGTGTATAGAAATGCTACTGATTTTTGTATGTTGATTTTGTATCCTGAAACTTTACTGAATTTGTTTATCAGTTCTAAGAGTTTTTGGGTGGAGTTTTTAGGTTTTTCTGTATATAAGATCATGTCATCTGCAGAGACAATTTGACTTCATCTTTTCCACTTTGGATGCCCTTTATTTCTTTCTTTTGTCTGATTGCTCTGGTTAGTACTTCCAATACTATGTTCAAAAGAAGTGGTGAGAGTGGGCATTTTTGTCCTGTTTCAGTTCTTAGAAGAGCTTGCAGCTTTTCCCCATTTAGTATGATATTAGCTGTTGGTTTGTCATATAGGGGTTTTACTGTGTTGAGGTACATTCCTTCTATTCCTACTTTGTTGGGGGTTTTATTATGAAGGGATGTTGAATTTTATCAAAAAATTTTTCTGTACCAATTGAGATGATATGGTTTTTGTCCTTCATTTTGTTGATGTGGTATATCACATTTATTGGTTTGTGTGTGTTGAAACAACTTTGCATCCCTGGGATAAATCCCACTTGATTATGGTGAATGATCTTTTTAATATGCTGCTGGATTCAGTTTGCCATTGTTTTGTTGAGAAATTTTGCAACTATGTTCATCAGGGATATTGGCCTGTAATTTTCTCTTTTTGTTATGTCTTTGATTTTGGTATCAGGGTAATGCTGGCCTTGTAGAATAAGTTTGGAAGAGTTCCCTCCTCTTCAGTTTTTTGGTAAAAGTTTGGGAAGAATTGGTATTAATTCTTTTTAAAATGTTTGGTAGAAGTTGGCAGCAAAGCCATCGAATCCTGGGCTTTTCTTTAATGGGAGACTTCTTGTTACTGATTCAGTCTTGTTAATTGTAATTTGTCTGTTCAGGTTTTCTATTTCTTCTTGGTTAAGTGTTGGTAGATTGTATGTATACAGGAATTTATATTTTTCCTCTAGGTTTTCTAATTTGTTGTAGTTGTTCATAGTAATCTCTTATGTCCTTTATATTTCTGTAGTATCAACTGTGATGTCTCCTTTTTCATTTCTGATTTTATTTATTTGAGTCTTTTCTCTTTTTTTCTTGGTTAGTGTAGCTAATGGCTTGTTGATTTTGTTTATTTTTTTTTCAAAAAACCAACATTTTGTTTTATTGATCTTTTGCATTGTTTTTTTGGTCATGGTATAGAGTGATGCAGGAAGAAAATACTAATTAGGTCAAGGAAGGTTTAGGTAAGGTCTTGAGTGACAGGTTACATTTTCACAACTATAGACATAAAGAAGAGGTTATGAATATTGGGGTCATATTGTGAATCTTTTGAGGAAAAATCAACAGAGAAAAATCTTGGTCTTCTACACTCTTTCTTAGTACCCTTTTTAAAGACTGGCTCCTGTACTGGGGGACAGGGGGCTATGTTCTTAGATTCCCACCTAACAGGCCACCTGGCATTGTCATGTTTAGGCAGCACACAGATAGCCTGGAGTGCAGGTATTTGGGCTCAGGCTGCCTTTCCAATTCTCTTAAGAAGAAAGGTGTGTGTAGTGAGTGTTCCTGATTCTGTCATTTTAGTGCCTGCATTGCTTCAGATAGCTTTCCAAACAGGGCACTTCAGTGTCACAAGTGACCATCAACTATGACTTCCTCCATCCCTCCCTCACTCCTCCCTGCCCTACTCCTAGTTCCAGCTTCTTCCCTAGGTCAGGACCCCGGGGAGAGAGACTGGTGAGNTGAGTGTTCCTGATTCTGTCATTTTAGTGCCTGCATTGCTTCAGATAGCTTTCCAAACAGGACACTTCAGTGTCACAAGTGACCATCAACTATGACTTCCTCCATCCCTCCCTCACTCCTCCCCGCCCTACTCCTAGTTCCAGCTTCTTCCCTAGGTCAGGACCCCGGGGAGAGAGACTGGTGAGAGTATGCAAGCTGTAGTTGCAGGAGGCAGGCCCAGGAACCATGAAATGCTCAACAAATCCTAGCCTGAAGCTGCAGCAGGGGAGGTATTATCTGCTTGCCAACAAGGGACCTGCTTAGAGAGATGGAGAGAAAAGAGAGGGAGAAAGCAAGATATGCAGTAGGAAAAGAAAAGGTCAAAAAGGTGGTTGTGTGGGGCTGGCCCGGTGGCGCACTGCTACACTGCGC
>NW_007772240.1:0-4966 GCF_000696425.1 Galeopterus variegatus | reverse complement strand
GAGCCCCTCCCATCTAACTTTGACACAATGGAGGGGCTATCTTAAGTGGCGTTGGTCCTACTCTTAGAAAAGAGGGCATTACTTCATTACCACACTGAAGTGACGAGTCCCTGAAGTCTCCATTCAGTGAGGACATAAGCGGTGATGAGAGGTGTGCAGCTGCTGGGGAACCAGATAGTAGGTGGAGTAGGCCGGCCAAGAAAGGGACTTGGGCGGCCCTAGAGTTGGCATGGCTGGGGCTGAGAGTCAAACCACTTCTACATCACAGCTCCGTCACCAGCAGAATACAGGACAGGCGATAGTATTCCATGACAAGTCTTTGCGGTGCTGGTTTCCTGGCAGGACCTGCTGTGGCAAAGCTGCCACCCCATCCACACAAGTTATTGCTCGTTGGTCAGGTCAAGTGGCCACATCTCTTTTGTGGTACAACTTCTTTTTTACATCACTATTCATTAAAATCTTCACTCATTTTCATTCTTTAAGATTGAAACCCATAGGACACACTAGAAACTGAGTTTGCATCTGACATGCTTGGCGTCTTCTGTATGTGCAACAGCCCTGCGGGGAAATCCTCCACGATCAGAACGGAGGGCAGAGGTTCCTACACCTCCCTTTTAAGGAAATAAATCAGCTTTCTGGTGAGTCACCCCAGTTCCCCCTGCCCCCTGCATTTTCTGTTTGTGAGTAACACCCTGGTTTTCTAAAAACTTGTGGCAGTGAAAACAAACAACCCGACTTAAAAATGAGCAGACGACTTCAACAGATATTTCTCCAAAGGAGACATACAAATGGCCAACAAGCACAGGAAAAGATGCTCAAAGTCTCTAATCATCAGGCAAACACAAATCAGAACATGATGAGACAGGTAGGTTGATTCGATCCCAGCAGACCTGAGAGCAAAAACAGTTGTGCCTTTGCCTCCCTCAGGCTCTTCTGGCAGCACTTTGTGAAACTAAGAGGCTGCGGCTGTCACTGGAAAGGGAAGGATTGTGGATGGGGGGTGGGGGGTGGGAATCTGCATAGAGAGACTGCAGAATATGCGTTTAATAGGGGGCAGGGGGAGTGAGTTACTGCCTGCAACTGGAGTTGTGAAGTTCTGATAAGAGAGGTTGCAAAATTCTGGGAGATTGTGTAATTATTTGGGGCAGGTGTGAGGTGGGGCTGGGGTTTGCCTCCCTTCCAGGCTCACCCTTTACAGAGATTATAAATTGGCATGATCAGCACAGCCAGAGATGCTGTAATGGTGAGTAAGAGTCGTGGAGCATTACTGAGGAAACTTGCTGCCGAGAAGGACATTTTGAAGGTTTTGTTGGCTGGAAGAGATGTCTCTGGAATGCCACTCCTAGACCTTTCTCGAAGATTTGAAAAGAATTAGATTAAGGCTGTGGGGACACAGGTCACCCCACCTCTGATCTTTGCCATTGTCGTTGCTACAACAGGATCTTTCCAGTGTGGCTACAACACGAGTTATCAATGCTCCTGAGATGATCACGAAGAACTTTCTCAATTACACTTTGGAAGAGAGGTCAAAGGACTCTCCCTCTGCAGTATTGCTCACGACCCTCTGGTTGGCGTCCGTGCCCATCTTCTCCATCGGTGGTAGGATTGGCTCCTTTTCTGCCAGATTCTGTCAACTGGTTTGGCAGGTGCAATTCCATGCTTATCGTCAATCTATTGCCTATCGCTGGTGGCTGCCTTGTGGGATTCTGTAAATTGGCTAAGTCATTGGAAAAGTTGATCCCGAGCCACTTGGTTATTGGCATCTTCTGCAGACTCTGCACAGGTTTTGTGCCCATGTACATTGGAGAGATATCTCCTATGGCCGTCCAGGGTGCCTTTGGCACTCTCAGTCAGCTGGGGATTCTGTAGGCCCAGATCTTTGGTGTGGAAGTCATTTTGGGGTCTGAAAAGCTATGGCCCGTGCTTTTGGGCTTTACCATCTGTGAAGGTTAATTCTAGGTGTCAACTTGACTAAAGAATGCTGAGAAAACTGGTAAAGCTATCTTCTTACGTGTGTCCATGAGGGTGTTTCCAGCAGAGATTAGTATGAGAACCTGAGTGGCCTGGGTGGGAAAGACCCACCCTCAGTGTGGGCGGGAACCATCCAATCCTCTGGGGGCCCAGAGAGAAAAAAGACAGAAGAAAAGGTGAAGAGAGATCGAGACTCTTCAACTTTTGGGTTCCAGGACTTACACCAAGGACACCATCGGCTTCCCTGGTTCTGAGGCCTTTGGACTTGGACTGAGCCACACCAATGGCATCCAGTTTGCAGACGGCCTATCATGAGACTTTTCTTCATGATCATGTGAGCTAATTCCCCTAATAAATCCCTCTCGTATATTTATGACATATCTTATTGGTTCTGTCTCTCTGGAGAACTCTAATACAAGGAATAAGAAACAAATGGAAGATTGGCTTCTCACGCTGGAGCATTTCAGAGGGTTAGAGGAGATGGAGGGATTTTCTCCTGCCGCAGGTCAGGGACACCTCCACAGTTGTCATCTAGTTCAGTATTTTCATAAATGGATGTTGGATTCTGACGACACTTGGCCTCTCATCCTATTCTCATGTTGCCTGATCTCCTTTCCCTTCTTGTGGTTTGCATGGTTCAGACCCTTCAGCCAAGCCCTTGCACTATCTCAGTTCTCTGTTCTCACCGTTCCCTCTGGTCATTGAGCCTTTGGATAAAAACTCACATAGCTGTGGAGTGGGGCTTTGCTGAAAAAAGTGACATTCCTCTAATCTAACTGCACCTCTACTTCTGGCTCCTCAAACAGTGGTGCGTTAGTTCATTTCTGTTGCTTATAACAAAATATCTGGAACTGGGTAATTTATAAAGAAAACAAAATGTATTGCTTACAGTTTCAGAGGCTGGGAAGTCCAAAGTCCAGGGAACACATCTGGTGAGGGTCTTCTTAGTGGTGGCCTTACAGCAATGCAGGGGTCTCACATGGCAAAAACTGGTGGAGCAGGGAGATAGAGAGTAAATTCTCATGTGTTCTTCTTTTAAAGCCCTCAGAACCATGCCGCTGACCACGATTATTCATCCATACAGTACGGCGTGGTCCTCAGAATCTAATCACCTCTTCGAGGCCCCACCTTTCCATGACCATAGGATTTCCCACCCTCAACAGTTACAGTGGAGATTACACCTCAATGAGGTTGGGGTGTGGGCATCCCGTCTACAGCAGCTACCATCAACAAAAGAAAAAAACAGAAAGTAGCAAGTGTGGGTAAGCATGTGAGGAAACTGGGACACTTGTCCACTGCTGGCGGGAATGTAAAGTGGTATGGCCATATGAAAAACAGCATGGCATTTCCTCAGAAAATTAAGCATAGGATTACCATGTGATTCAGCCATTTCATTCCTAGGTATGTATCCAAAATAATTGAAAGCAGGGTCAGGCAGAGACGTCTGCACGCCCATGGTCATAGCAGCATTACTTGCAATAGCCAAGGTAGAAACAACTGAAGTGTCCATGGACAGATGAAGGGACACACGCAGCATGGCCACCCACACAGAGGAGCATGACTCAGCCTTAATTAAAAAGAAGGAAGTCCTCACACATGCTACAGCATGGATGAACCTTGAGGACACTATGCTGAGTGAAACAAGCCAGTCACAAAAGGACAAACTGTGTGACTCCTCTCATATGAGGTCCCTTGAGGAGTCAGATTCACAGAGACAGGAAGAAGAGAGGTGGGTACTGGGGGATGGGGAAGGGCTGGGGAGTCAGTGTTTAATGGGGACAGAGCTTCAGTTTGGGAAGATGAGAAAGTTCTGGGATGGATGGTGGTGACGGATGCACAACAGTGTGAATGTGCTTAATGCCAGTGAACCATGCACTTAAAATGGTTAAGACAGTAAAACCATAAACCTTATGAAACTATATGTTTTAAATATATCCAGTTTATTGTATGTCAATTATATCTCAAAAAAGCTGTTTAAAATTGAAAAAGCTCAAACAGCTCTCAGGAGTGGAAGTCCCTCAGGCATCTGGGATGCACGTCGAGGGTACGCTAGGCTCCAGAGAACCAACCGCGTCGTGTGGAACAGCAGCTAAAGGACACTGCCCTGTGCTGAGCACGTTGCCATGGGGGCCACTCCTGACACAGGCAGCCCCACTGAACACAATTCTTTGTGCAGAGAAAATAGGCAGCTTGAGGAAAACAGTCTCACCATAACAGCAAGCAATAAATGGTGAAGAGTTAATATCATGATCAGTGCTGAGAATCCTCGGCATGAAATCTCGATGCATCCTCTCTGAGCAGTATGCAAATGAAGGCCTCACTTCGTCACCCTCCCAGGCCGGTGTCTGCCAGCTGTTAACAGTGACTCTAATGGTTCTCAATTTGAATCACATCGTGAACGCTGCAACCCAACAGGGGATGTGTCAACCACAGTACAGCCACGAATTCTGCTTTTACATCATTTCCTGGCTTGGCATAAAAATGTTAGAGCTCCTTCAATACAGGGGAAATTGTACGAGTCAGCCACCAAAACAAACAGATAGACAAAAAACCACAAATACAGGGGAAATTAAGGTTCCAACTGAATTTTAATATTTAACGAAATGAAGTTCTCAACTCTTTTTTTTTTTTTCCTTTTTGTCTCCTTTACTGACCGGTAACGGGATCGCAACCCTTGGTGTTGCGCCCGCACCACGCTCAGCCAATGAGCGGGAACCGGTATCCACATGGGATCCGAACCCTCGGCGGGAGCGCCGCCACGCTCCCAAGCGGCGCACTCTCCAGTGCGCCACCGGGCCGGCCCAAAGTTCTCAACTCTTAAAAAAAGAAAGTCTTTAAAATTCAGCCTTATTACCATCTAGTAGAGGAACTTGGATTCTCTGATTTTGAATTTTCTAATGAATCTTAGTCTAAAGAAGGGTGTTGGTACATTGGGTTAGAGGCATTTAAAAGAAACAGGTCCTATATATAGAATTTAAGTCAATAAAAAAACTAT
>NW_007772239.1:4522-4966 GCF_000696425.1 Galeopterus variegatus | reverse complement strand
TCACCACCAAAAACAAGGCCCTTACCACATGCAGCCCCTAGACCTTGGAATGCTCAGCCTCTGGAACAGAACTGTAAGCTATAGCGTTTGTTTCTTCACAAATTACCCAGTTACAGATATTCTGTTTTAAGTAACACAGAAGGACAGAGTCTGAAAACCAATGTCCATGAGAATGCAGGACATGAGGGCAACTGAGAATATCAAAAAGATGAATAGCAAAAATAAATGTCAAAGAAGAGAAATGAAGGGATTATATTTTAGGAAAATACATTTTTAAAAAACAGCAAAATAAAATATGGAGATATATAAGTATGAGTCCATCTGAGAGATTACATAATACATGTTTTTAGTGCAAGGAGATGAGCCAGCCGCTGCTCACCGACCTGTGGAATAACTGCTAGAAACAGCTGAACACAGTCAAGATCTGTGGGGTTTTACTCTTCC
>NW_007772239.1:2241-2718 GCF_000696425.1 Galeopterus variegatus | reverse complement strand
ACAGTGAAACTGCAGTCACAAGAGCAAAGGAAGACACCCCACATTAATGGAACTACACACGACACCATGTCTAAGTGAATGCCCATGGGTGGTGATAACAGATACACACACTATTAGAGAAACATTACGGAATGGTTCTGCATTTAAATATATTTCTATTTCAAAAAGTCAAACATTATATGCAATTGCTGTTTTTTAAATACTTATAAATTGAAAGCATATACAAAGGCACTCCATAATTTCCTTCCCACATGCCAAAGCATTCCTTGTGTCTAAATGAGAGTGAACACTGCCACTTTCTAAACTCAGGGTATAAATAATGTGGTTTTGTAAGTTCAAATCAGTTACATACTACATTTACAATTTAATAGTCATCCACAGGAAAATGGAAAAAGCTTTAGAGAGAATCAGAGAAAAAGAAAACAGGGTAGTTGAAGACCAGCTGCATTAGAACACAGAGCTAGGCTGGTTAGCTAG
>NW_007772239.1:0-218 GCF_000696425.1 Galeopterus variegatus | reverse complement strand
AATGCCAAAAATCTACATCTAGGCATGTAGTTCTCAAACTTCAGAAAACCAAAAATAATAATAAAAAAAATCTGAAGCCAAAAGGAGGAAAAAAAAATCTTAACTAAAAAGAAACAAAATACTAATTATACCCAACATCTCCTGAGAATCGATGTAAGTAAGGAGAGAGTACAGTGAAATATACAAACAATTGATGAAAGAACCCTACAACATAGAAT
>NW_007772238.1:3765-4966 GCF_000696425.1 Galeopterus variegatus | reverse complement strand
GGGAGCACCGCCACACTCCCAAGCGGTGCACTGTAGCAGTGCGCCACCGGGCCGGCCCAAGTCAAGATTTTTTTAATCTAATTTTTAAATTTTCTGAGTGTTTATATATGTACTTAATTTATCTTTGTCTAGAAAATGGTTTGGAAAGATATATACCAGTCTGTTAACTGTGATTACTTCTGGGAGTAATATTGGATGTTTTTGTAGACAGTTGGAGAGTATTCACTTTTTGTTGTGTATAGTTCTGTGTTATTTATACTTTTACAACAGGAGTATGTTACTTTATTATATAAAAATAAAGAAATTTATTTATTTATTTATTTATTTATTTGACCGGTAAGGGGATCACAACCCTCAGCTCGGTGTCATCTGCACCACGCTCAGCCAGTGAGCACACCGGCCGTCCCTATATAGGATCTGAACCTGCGGCATTGCTACCAGCGTCACGCTCTCCCGAGTGAGCCACGGGGCCAGCCGTAAAGAGATAAATTTAAATGACACTACTGTATAACACTTGTCACAGAACTGAATTTTTGTGGTTCCCTTCTTATGCCATTCATTTGGTAAAGACTAGCCTGTATATATTTACCTTTACCTTTATCCACATTAAATCCTAGATTTGTGGGTCAGCTAAAAATAATTTCTTACAAATTATTGGGATTTAAAAGAAAAATGGTAGCAAGCAAGAAAAGGTATTGGTAAAAAATAAACAGGTTCTAAATTTGTACAGATCATTTGTTTACTGTGTTCAATTGCAGTATTCCTTTCTGTGAGCCAGTAAAAGGAGCCACCTTTGCATAATTTAAAGTCGTGTCTCCAGAATGATTTAATTGAAAAAATAGTTTCATATTATGTTTCAGTGTGCTTTTTAACAGATTTTTGCTTTTCAGGTATCTCAGGACCATGAAACAATGGCCCAAGTTTTGTTCAGCAGGAATTTGAGGTTGAACGTAGCTTTAACTTTCTGGAGAAAGAGAAGTATAAGTGAACTTGTAGCTTATTTGGTGAGGTAAGTGTGACCTTTTATGCTCTTTATTCAGTAAAAGTAATTTTCATTGTGCTGTTAGAAGTGCCTCCTTTTTTTTTTTTATGTTATTACTGGCTAAAATTTTTAACTACCTATGCTTCAATAGAGAATGTAGTTTACATTCATCACTAGTCTAAGAGTAATCAAAACACAGAAGACCATCTGTTTTATCAG
>NW_007772238.1:1045-3595 GCF_000696425.1 Galeopterus variegatus | reverse complement strand
GCTCTTTATTCAGTAAAAGTAATTTTCATTGTGCTGTTAGAAGTGCCTCCTTTTTTTTTTTTATGTTATTACTGGCTAAAATTTTTAACTACCTATGCTTCAATAGAGAATGTGCTCTTTATTCAGTAAAAGTAATTTTCATTGTGCTGTTAGAAGTGCCTCCTTTTTTTTTTTATGTTATTACTGGCTAAAATTTTTAACTACCTATGCTTCAATAGAGAATATAGTTTACATTCATCACTAGTCTAAGAGTAATCAAAACACAGAAGACCATCTGTTTTATCAGACTGAGCAAAGCTGTTACATTTTCTGACTATGCTTCTTATCTATAAAACTAAGAGATACTGCTGTGGGAAAACTAACCTTTTAAAAATCCCCTCTGAGTGGGAATTTTAAGTCTTACCTTCCTTGATCACCTTATTTCAAAATACTTATTTTTTCACTTTCTATCTTTCCTATTTTATTTTTTTCCATAGCACTTGTCATCATCAACCTACAACCTACTGTATATATTTTACTTGCTTATTTGTTTATTGTCTGTTGTCTGTGCCACCCCTTATCCCTCCACACACATACACACTGGAATGCAAGCCCTATCTCTTTGTTCACTGCTATGTCCCCCGCACCTGGTTCATCGTAGACACTTAAATTATGAATGAACTTCTCAAAAGCAGAGTGAAGATTATAATTTGAAAGTAAATAAGGAAATTAGCTCTCTAAGCAATGCTATCCTTTTTGTATTCACAGGATAGAAGATCTTGGAGTTGTGGTAGATTGCCTTCCTGTGCTCACCAATAGGTAAAAACAGTATTTTTCAGAAAAAAAGTAAGTTTAAAGAAGGATGGATTA
The DNA here is from genome assembly GCF_000696425.1 of Galeopterus variegatus. Classification (NCBI taxonomy): domain Eukaryota; kingdom Metazoa; phylum Chordata; class Mammalia; order Dermoptera; family Cynocephalidae; genus Galeopterus; species Galeopterus variegatus. Next base: position 2,746 of record NW_007772238.1, on the reverse strand, counting down.
TAGCCTGTTCATATTTTTATAACTTAGTATTTCTTTATTTTAGTTTACAGGAAGAAAAACACTATATTTCACTTGGCTGCTGTGTAGACTTGTTGCCTCTAGTAAAGTCACTACTTAAAAGCAAATTTGAAGAGTAAGTGCTAATCTGAGTTTTGATTCATTTTTCTCTTTCAACATCCTTTAGTACTTTGTGATTATAGAGAAGTAGATTGAGCTTCATGAGACATATTTTCTGCTTTTAAGGAACTTATAGTATGATTAGGAAAAGAATATGTGAAATGACTATGAACAATTACAAAAGTATCTATAAACAAGTTACATAAAGTACAATTTTGTGAAATAGATTATGAAAGTAGTGAAATAAGTTTTAAAAGGGGAAAAGGTCAATGTGTATGTGTTTTTAGGTGGGGGAGAGTATGAGAGTATCTTTTATAAAGACTCAGATGAAAACGCTTGAATTTTGTAACCAAATGTCATTTCAGATATGTAATAGTTGGTTTAAACTGGCTTCAAGCAGTCATAAAAAGGTGGTGGTCAGAACTATCATCCAAAACAGAAATTATAAATGATGGGTGAGTATACCTTTAAAGATAAACTCATGCTGAAATTTTCTTCAGAAAAACATCTTGATTAAACTAGATAGTAATTTTATCCCTTAATCTTCAGTGTAGAATATTTACTCTCTTCATTTTTAGAGAAATATTAACTTGTGATACTGTTCATTTGTGAAAATCACACAGAGAAGTTGAATTCTAGGGCCCAGTAACCCCTGTATCTCTTTTTCTGGCAGAACCCTACCGTTCATTTTAGAAGGAAGAGCACAACAGTGGTTTAATCCTCATATCCATTATATGAGTATGGGAGGGGAAAAGAGATGCCCCTAGTGGAAAAAGGAATGGAGGCATCAGAGTCCTTTGGCTACCTAGACATTAACCTGAGAGTCCAGTGTTGATGGTTATACTTCTAAATACTATATTATAATCATTGTAATTTGAGTATTGCCTTGGTATAAAAATGTATGGGTATTTTACCAGATGAGCCAGATTATCATGAAGCCACAAAAAAAAAATCTCCCAACAGTCTTTTTAAAGTTCATAATTTTCTTTCTAGGCTTTCAGAATTTCCCACTTAATATCCAAGAACAAGTTGTCCAAATGCTCCAAATGCCTAGTTGTTTTCTTTACCTTTGACAACTCAGTAACCTTTAATTTTCATCATTTGACGTGCACTATTTTAAACAGTTGCTTAACTTTAAATAGTATAGTTTTCTCCTGATAAATAATTGAAAATTTTTAAACTGTTTTCATTAAGTGTTTGTACTACCAAAGTCCATATCCTACTGTATTTGGTTTCTCATTTTTCTTTTTTTCCTCCTAGAAATATTCAGATTTTAAAACAACAATTAAGTGGATTGTGGGAACAGGAAAGCCATCTTACTTTGGTTCCAGGATATACTGGTAATATAGCTAAGGTAATCTATATTTAAGCTTAAAAATTAGCTATTGAAAATTAGAAATAATATATTAGTATTATACATTTATAAATGAACTCTTCAGCTCTCTAGGCAAAATAATTCAGTACTGTTCTAATAAGGTCTAAAGTCAAGTTTATGTTTGCAAATGCTTAAGGTCCTCTAGGTATGAATGTGACCTTAGCAGGAAGCACAGGAATTAGCCATTGAATATATTTCTTATACAGCCA
>NW_007772238.1:0-577 GCF_000696425.1 Galeopterus variegatus | reverse complement strand
TGAATGTGACCTTAGCAGGAAGCACAGGAATTAGCCATTGAATATATTTCTTATACAGCCACAGAAGTGCTGTGCTAGAGGGTATTTAATGACCTAGTTCCAATCAGAGAAAAATATTTGAAAAAAGTTAAGAATCCAGGTAAGGCCAGCATTAGAAAAGATAGTGACACTCAGAAAACAGAAAATGAGGGACATGATCAAATGGTTTTGGAGTATTAATTTTTACTTTGCTTTTACTAATGTGCTTTTTGAGAAAGTATGAGTAAACTGTTTAAACCACAGTATGAATTTGACATTGGTATCTATTGATTTGGTATTCATTGATTTGTCTCTTAAAGTAAAAGGGTACATTGCTAGTTTGGATTTTAATATTTAAACTCCAGAAAACATTGGTAATTAAAATATAATTGCAGAAAAAAATTAAGAAATATTTCCACTCTATTACTGGGTATACCGGTATCATAAATGGGCATTAGCCAGGAATATAAGAGCATTCTTTAGTTTAAAAATATATAATCTGGGGGCCGGCCCGGTGGCGCACTGGATAGTGCGCCGCTTGGGAAGCGCGGCAGCGCTC
>NW_007772237.1:0-4966 GCF_000696425.1 Galeopterus variegatus | reverse complement strand
CCATGCTGTTTTGGTTATTATAGCTTTGTAGTATAGTTTAAAGTCAGGTAGAGTAATACCTCCAGCTTTATTTTTTTTGCTCAGCGTTGCTTTGGCTATTCGTGGTCTTTTGTTATTCCAGATAAATGACTGTATAGTTCTTTCCATTTCTGAGAACTCTTTGCCTAATTCTAGGTCACAAAGATATTCTCTCATTTTTTTTTCCCCTGAAAATTTCATAGTTTTAGTTTTAGGCCTGTGATTCATTTTGAGTTAATTTTTGTATACTCAAGATTTAGGGCGAGGTTCATTTTTTTCTTTTGCATATAGTGTCATGAGAATTAAATGAGGCATTGTATGTAAAGTAGTAAGTGGAAACTCAAAAAAGTTAGTACTTTCCCTTGAATTTTTGAATGGCCTTGGAATAAACAAATTGCTTCACGGATATGGCTCTGACCTGTTGAGATGTGCACCTATAAGGGCAGAGGTATGGCTCATCTTAACACTGGAAGTCCCTGGGTGAATTGTAAGTCCACAGAACAGTTATCACCTTCACTCATCTCCAGATTTTTGTAAATGTGTTCCCTTTGGACCAAAGTTTTCCTTCACTTGTAGGTTTGCTTGGCTCTTACCTGGGTGTTGAGGAACAGCAGTGTCTTTTATGATGGTGGCTTTGAGTAAAAATTAGTTTGAACTATCTAAAGGCCAAGTAGAGGGCAGACACAAGCCGTGAGTGCTCACAAGTGTGCCAGTCAGGGCTGGGACTGGGGCAAGGCAGGAGAGGCACCGTGGGCACACGGCTGCAGAAGGCGCTCACTTTGAGTCATGCACATGTCTCCCTACAGGACTTTCTCCTTACATTTTGTCCCCCAAGTGCCTCCCCTGGTCCTGGCCCTGGCGGCAGCTTCTTGCAGGGAGAGGCCATAGACATGGAGCAGCCAGAGGGCTGGGCTCAGGAGCTGGGAGCAGCAGACTGTGAGCATGAGGCGTGAGTAAAGCGCTGGGCCTGTTAGTCTAATCACTATATTAAAAAAAAGTTTTCCGAGGAAGGCTAGAGCTACACTCCGTAAATGTGGTTTTAACAATCTCTTTACCCACCTCACCACAGACTCTTTTCTTGATATGTTTGAATGGCAAAGCATTTATGAATTTAAAGCCTACCGAGTATAAAATATTTATTAGAATAAATAGGTACTTTTTGAGAAAATCTTAACTTTCTAACATTCTGCTTTAACTCCTATGTTAGTTTCCTAGGGCTGCTGTAAGAAAGTACTACAACAGGTGGCTTAAAATAACAGAATTTATTCTCTCACAGTTCACAGTCTAAAATCAAGGCGTCAGCAGGGCTGGCTCCCTGTGAGGGCTGTGAGGAAGGATCTGTCCCATGCCTCTCTCCTAGCTTCTGGTGACAGCTGGCAATCCTTGGCATTCTTTGGCTTGTAGATGTGTCATTTAGGCTTTGCCCCAATTTTCACATTACCCTCTCCCTGTGTGTCTCTCTCTCCCCTTCTTATCAGGGCACCCGTCATGTTGGACTAAGGGTCCACCCTACTCCAGTATGACCTCATGTTAACTAATTACATTTGCAACTGTGCTCTTTCTAAATAAGGTCACATTCTAAGGCAATGGGAGTTGAGACTTCAACTATTTAACTTCAATATTTTTTGTTGGGGGGGACACAGTACAACTCATAATAATTCCTTCAGTGCCTACACATGCTAAGCCATGCCTCTGTTACGGTAGAAGTTGTCAGGGTTACTGGGATGCAGAAGAGACAATCCCCAGGTTCCTGGGGGGGGGGCTGACATTGGGGTGAGGTAGAGAAGCACATATTTTCCTGTTGGGCTTTTTGGCCTGGGTCCTAGCAACCGTGAAGACCCAGGAGGAACTGGTTCTTTTGCATGTCTCTGTGTGCTGCCCTCAGCTGTCCAGAGGCCCTCTTCCCACTAGTCTGGAAAAAGCCCTCTCCTCTGGATGGTATTTCCTGCTGCCCTTGTGGTGCTGTGACTCTCTTATCACTCTTGGTGCCTGTCAGGCAGGCCCACTCCTGGGGCCCCATCCTCTACATCTCGACTTAATCCTGTAGTGATGATGACGATGATCTTATCATTTTTGTGGTGGCTGGGCCACCAACTGCTCTTTCCATGTCAGGGGTCCGTGTGATGCAGTGGTAGCCATGTGGAAAGCTCTTGTATTCCAGTTCAGCCTGTGGAGTCAGCCCAGCTCCTAGCAAATCTCCACTGGCCCTGCTACTTCTCGTGGGCCAGGCTGGCAGGGCAGGCTGCGCACTCTCTCCACACATCCTATTGCCCAGCTTCCTGGGAAGAAGGGCCACCCTGTGTGTGTGCTGTCCTTAGGGTCTGGGGTAAAGAGTGGCTGGGGCCTTGGCTACAACTCAGTGTGTGTTCTGGTCTCCCAAGAAAACATGCACACAGTGTCTCTGCTCTTTGTATTTCACATTTTAAAACTCTTATCTAATCATACAAATTTAAAACAAGACTTAGGAAAAAAAAAATCATCCCTCCCTACTGTCACCTCATCCTAGTTCTATCAGTACGCCGGCTAGCCCCGAGGTACGTGGAGTCGGGCCAGGAATCCTGGCTCTTCATGGAGTCACACGTTAGGGGTTTAGTGTCTTTTTTCTCTCTGGCAAAGGCCGACAACTCTAGGTCCTGTCTCCCTCCACCTTCTCCCTTCTTTTCCTAGAGCTCTGTGTGGCAGACTGAATGGGAAGGTCAGAGGCAGGACCTGGGTATGGGAAGATGAAATCCAGAAGGAGGATTCCAGTCCCCGCAGTGCTAGAAACACATGAATACAGACACCACTCCCTGTCTTAGGTGACTTCTTGATGCCACCCCCTCCCAGGAGGATACTGTCTCACTATGTGGTGAGAAAGTGTAGGTGTCTGGTCACCTTGTATGCTGATCTTCTCTTCCTGGGATTGCCCACACAGATTTGGAATTTAGGATGATAAAACGGAAAGTGGCTGCAGGCCTCCATGAGTCTCAGCTTCACCTCTCTCAGAGTATCAGACTCTGGCTCTGTTACGCCTGTACTGCCCCAGCCAGCTGCCTGGCACATTCTCCCAGGGTGAATGATGGTAGACCAGGTGGGCAGGGGAACTGTCCCCATAGCAGGGGTCAGCTTGGTTCTTGTTTATAGATGTGAGGGGAGGGAGAGTAGATGAATGACAATCCCAGGGAAGGTGGGGGCTGTGATGTGGCAGCGGCTCCCTGGGGTAGGGCCAGGAGTTTCTCCCCAATGGGGTGGTGATGACATGGAGTGGGAGGGCAGAACCTGAGGAGATGGGGTGGAAGAGAGGGAATGAGAAAGGCACAGGCCAGGAAGGGGGAGCTGAAAGTGCAAGAAAGATAATTGCACCTTCAGTAACATGATGTCACTGAGATTGGTAAAGAAGTTGTAATTCGGGTGAATGAATTGTTCTGTGACTTCCAGCTACTGCCATGTGGGTTCTTCCTGTTTCATGTTATGAGCTCCAACAGTGACAGTAATGTGCCTGTTGAGAGGGAAAAGAGAGGCAGGAAAATGTGCCAGTCTGGAGATGACAAATGAAATGACCCAGTTCCTCCCAATATACATGGCTGGCCATCAGAGATGAGCAGGCAGGAGAACCTCTCCTGGGTCACTATAAAGTTGTGTAGGAACTCTGGTTCCTACAGTTCCTCACGTGAAGAGAGAACCAGTCAAAATTTCCTCACCTTCCTTGGCAATGAGCAGCTGTCATTACAAATTCTTGACTTATGAGAAACCCACCACAGTTGTCAACATAACCTTTGTTAGTGATGATTTCCAGATGGGCCACGTAGGGGCAAGAGTGTGGCTTGGACTCAATGCTGCTGATAATCTCCCCTGAAACAAGAACCTCAGGTCCCCAGCGTGGGCCTACAGATCCTCCCAACAGAGCACCACATGAAGAAGATGGGGTTAAGGCTCAGGGCCTCGACCTGAGCCTCGTCCTCTCTCCTTACGTAGCTCGGCCCCTCCGTGCATGTCTCTTTTTTTTGCTTTTCCTACCCCAATCTACCCTGTCAGTCCTCATCTTCCTTCTCAGAACACAATGGCCAGTCTTGATTTTGAGTTGTCATTTCATGTAGACATTTCTTCATGTTTTCCTCCTGACCTTCTCAACACAAGAGCAAGGCCAGAAAAGGGCCATGAATCAGAATCATGGGTAGTTTCAGGAAAACAGGTTAAGGGGAACTTCCAAAACAGTTTTCTGCCTCTTTCTGCACCCAACTTCCTGTCCCTAGGAAACTGTCATCAACTGCAGGAGAGAGTATAACTCTTCCAGGTAGAGAATTCCCCCACGACACTTGCAAATGGATCCTGCAGCCTCATTTCAGGGTCTTCTCTGACCCAGGTCAACTAGTTTGGAACCGGAGCTGAGGATCCAGAGGATAAAAAGTTACACCCCACACTCACCAGCTCCAGCTTCAGGAGGCAAGAGAAAGACCAACAAGAGTAGGGCCTGCATTTTTTCAGAGATGCTGCCCGTGGTAAGCTTCTCTGCCACCTCTTTCCCCAGGCCCTGCTTGTATAACCTTAGAAGTAAAAGAAAGGGGACGGCTGGAAACCACATAAGCCTCCTAGTCATGCTTTGTTTTTCACTTTGGCCTGATTATCTTCCTCATCAGAAGTTCTCGTGATTCTACTCTGTGCTGTGCTGACTGACGCTGCGGTCTGATCCCAAGAGTCCTAGATGGGGCATGTACTTTTTTCATCCAAAGCAGCTCTCTAGAAGTAGAATAATAACACAAATGGAGGGGGGAGTTTTAGAGGCTGTGGGAATCTAGAACAGGGATCAGCAAACTTTTTCTGTAAGTAAGTATTTTCAGCTTTGAGGGCCTGTCACTGTGGTAGCTATTCAACCCTGCTGTTACAACACAAAAGCAGCCATAGCAATACGTAAAAACAGAGGTGTGTTTCAATATAACTGTATTTACAAAAACAGGTGGTTTGCCAACCC
>NW_007772236.1:4502-4967 GCF_000696425.1 Galeopterus variegatus | reverse complement strand
CGGCCCCCAAAGTCTCCTGACCTCCCTGCCTAACAGGCAGAAATTTGGAGACAGCCAAGTGAGTTGGAGAGAAGAATGGGAACAAAAAAAATGAAAAGAACAGTTTTTTCTCCTTAAATTAGTGAAACTATGATAATAATTCAGATGAATCTAGAAGAAGTAGTAAAAGCAGAAGTCAAATATTAAAACAATAGGAGCAGTAACTGACTTTTGTATAACCTTTCGAAGAGCACTCGGACCTACATTGTTGCATGTATTCATTGATCTTCCCATCAGTCCTATAAAATGTGCATTATTATAGCTATCTAAGAGTTAAAGAAACCAATTGTATTTTACCTGAGGTTACACAACCAGTAAGTGGAAAATCTAGTTAAACTCTAGTCTTCTTACCTTTAGGTCCATTGCTCTTTCTACCAAAAAAAAAAAAAAAAAAAAAAACAAGGGTTTTGGGGAAAAAAGAAAAAA
>NW_007772236.1:1685-3529 GCF_000696425.1 Galeopterus variegatus | reverse complement strand
TGAGCAACCTCCCAGCCACAATGAAATAAGTTACAGGGCTGCTGTACGGCCAAGGGCGGATGAAAAAAAAAAAAAAAAAAAAAAAAAGCAAGGGCTTTGGTGAGAACAGAAGAAAGCCTTTGGAGTTAGTTTTCTTTTGTCAAAAATGAGAAAAATACTTAACTTACAGTAGGGGTGCTCCAAGGGCATGCAGGGCCCCGGCCAAATGTTTTTTGTAAAGCCTCTGCCTGTATAAACCAGGTGATGGGTCCATGTGAGGTATAATGATTCATTAATGAGGATTTAGAACGATGGGTAAAGAAGAGATATTTAATGTTTGTTTATATCCAACAGTGTACATGAAGATTCTTCATAGTATCCAGACCTCATCTCTTTGCATTTTTTATTTTAAAATGCATCATTCATGGCAAATTTCTGCCACAAGAAAAGATAGCAGTGCTGTTATTACAATGGTCGCCCCTTATCCACAGAGTATATGTCCTAAGACCCCCGGTGGATGTCTGAATCTGGGGATAGTATTGAACTCTGTATATACTATGTTTTTTCCTGTACATACATGCCTATAATATAGTTTAATTTATAATTTAGGCACAGTAAGAAATTAACAACTAATAATAAAACAATTATCACAATAAATTGTAATAAAAGTTATGTGAATGTGGTCTCTCTCTCAAAGTATCTTATCGTACTGTACTTGCCCTTCCTGTGGTAATGTGAGGTGGTGATAAGTGCCTACGTAACGAGATGAAGTGAGGTGGGTGACATTGGCACTGTGTTGTGGTGTTAGGCTACTACTGACCCTCCAATAATACTCAGAAGAAGGATCATCTCTTTGGGTGATCCTGGATCCCTGAGCTGTGATGATGTCGATGGCTGGATGTCAGGAGCAGGTGGTGTCTATGACTAACCGTTGGGTAGCATATATAGTGTGGATATGCTGAACAAAGGGATTATTCATGTCCTGGGCAGGACAGAACTGAACATTGCAAAATTTCATCACACTTCTCAGAGTGGCGTGCAGTTTAAAACTTATGAATTGCTTATTGCTGGAATTTTCCATGTAATATTTTTGACTGTGATTGACAGTTTCAGGTACCTGAAACCGTGGAAAGCAAAACCATGGATACGGGGGGACTGCTATACTCAATGCTGCGGTTTTTGGAACTTGTTTTATAGAAACAGTGTAGATCTTCTTGTCTCTTCACTTCCCCTGCACCATTTATTTCATCCTGGTTACATCATTACTCGTGGTGCCACGTGATCCTTCTTGATGCCCATGAACACTGGCTTCCAGTGACTCTCAAATATTGTGACTGCTTTGTTGATGATGACCACAAATGCAAGTGCTACCCAGAGTGTGCAGGGAAAATGTGAATTGTAAATAGTTTTCTAATCATATTGAATTTGTTGTTTGAAATTTTATAATGTAAACAGAATGACACCTCTTCCAACCATGTCGTCTCTTGGACTCTTTCAGTCCCACATGTCTGGGTCTAAGGGCAGTACTGCTTTAGATTATTGTAAAGCTAAATTAGATAATTAGATCCTCCGTCTGACACATGGTTTATGCTCAATAAATGTTAGTTCCCTTCTTCTTTTTGCTACCACCCAGAAATAGGATGTGTTTTCATTTTTAAAGAAATGAAGCATGGAAACAAAATTGGTTTGGAGCAGTCACAGCAGATCCCTGGAGGGCAGACTCTGTGAGAATTGTCTCTACAGGGCAGGCTAAAGCTCTTGGAGAGCTTACCGGAGAGCAACCTCCCAGCCACAATGAAATAAGTTACAGGGCCCTGGAGACAAAGATAAACTGCAGTGATGTCAGCTCCAGAATCACTGATGTA
>NW_007772236.1:0-471 GCF_000696425.1 Galeopterus variegatus | reverse complement strand
GTCCAAATGTGGGTGGATGAAGAGACATGATAATGCAGGAGGGGCCAACAGACTGCAGTAACGGCAGCAGTCGGAGGAGTTAGAAATTGTCTTAAGGAGAAGGGTTTCCATATTGGAGCTTGAGAGAATCTATGGCAGTACTAAGTACTTTCCTTACCTAAAGGCTATTTCAGAAAAAAATTAAAATGAAAATGTTTCATGCCATAGGATTACTAAAGCTAAGCAAAGCTGCTTCTACAATTTCCTGCCATGTCATTGTTCCAGAAATAACTCTCTAGCAATATGTAGAAATATCTCCCCATAAAGGGTAGAGGGAAGAATTGAAGAAGCAGTGGTGGCCTGAGCTCTGTGCTAAGGGGTTTTATCTGCACATTCATGCAAGCCCTGAAAACATGGTAATAGCTTTTTTTTTTTATTGAATCATAATTGATTATACATATTTTTGGGATTCATTGTTGACATATGTTGATC
>NW_007772235.1:2733-3845 GCF_000696425.1 Galeopterus variegatus | reverse complement strand
AGCAGAGAAGGAGAAAGAGAATTAGGCTGCAGAAGAGCCTCCCTGGCCCCTTCTACCAAAAGCTAAAGTTGACTTTCAAAGTGTGACTGCTTCTCAGAAATGCTCTTAGCAGATGATGGAACAAGAAGAAGCAGATGGGGCAGCCTCACACATCTTCTACCCTGTGGGGTTTATGTTATGACTTGTAACACTGTGAGAGGGGTATAATAATACCGTTGACAGTAATAAATTGCAACATCTTCAGGCTCCAGGCTGCTGATGGTTAGAGTGAAGTCTGTACCAGACCCACTGCCACTGAACCTCGAGGAGACCCCACTTTGTAATTTAGATGCATCATAGATCAGGAGCTTAGGAGCTTTCTCCGGTTTCTGCTGATACCATGATAAGTAATTGCTAATGCTCTCACTGGCCTGGCAAGTGATGGTGACTGTGTCTCCTACAGGGATTCTGGAGACTGTGTCATCTGGATGTCACATCTGACACCTGAGATTGGAAACACAAAGGCATACTTCCACATGATTATTCATGTTTTAAGAGGACTTCCAGGAAGAGCCAGGCACCACAGACCTCACTGGCTGAGTAAATTCCTAGTGTTCTCCCTCCTTACCTGGGAACCAGAGAAGCAGGAGCCCCAGGAGCTGAGCAGGGGCCCTCATGTCCATGCTGTGTCCTGACTGAGACTGACTCCTGCACAGTGTGCCCAGCCTATGAATAAGTCTTTAGGGCAGTGGGCTGTGCTCTGGCAACATGCAAATCACAGGGGTTGAGGCAAGGCTGGGCACAGCTGCAGGGCTGGCTCATCTCAGTAACTCAGCACAGATGAGTGTCTGCAAGTGTCTCCGGTCAGATGAGGGCAGCTCAGATTTGCCTTCAGAGATGATGTTTCGATCTTGGGGGTCAAATTATTAGAAAAGATGTTTTTAAGATAATTAACAAAGCTTGAAATGGACCTGAGGACTTGATGGTAAAAAGTATTTCAGTGGTTTGGAGTTTCTGTAGGACTATTTTTTTTTTTGTGTGTGTGTGTGTGTGTGTGTGTGTGAATAGTACTTAGTAAAGTCTTAGAGGGTGAGACTCTCAATTCATCAACTTATTCTCAAATTGTTCCATTT
>NW_007772235.1:2094-2326 GCF_000696425.1 Galeopterus variegatus | reverse complement strand
TCATCACTTTTCATCACTTGTAATCATTACCAAAACTACATCCATGGTACAATAGACTTTCCATGACATTATTAAAACCTGATTCACACCTACATCTAACTATTTTTTAATCCTAAATAAACACTCTAAAAATTAACTTGCTTACAACTTAACTTCTACTTCTATTGAAAAATACAAGATTGTACATTAACTCCTTCCAAGCAGCCAGGCCAAACTCTCAGGCACCAGACAA
>NW_007772235.1:0-1094 GCF_000696425.1 Galeopterus variegatus | reverse complement strand
TGTCCCCTTCTGGGCCCCACTGCCATAAGCCATCTCCTGAAAATCCATAATCATAAGTATCATTAGTATGATTAAATATTTTAGTATAATTTTGAATCCTATTCCCAGATCTCCCAGAGTGATAATTATGAGGCAGCAAAGAATAAAATATAATTAGGCATAGCAAGTACACAGAGCTCCAGAAAATCAAGGTGGAACGCCGGCATCTTCTCCCACGATGAGGCCTTGCCATCATTCTTTCACGATGAGGCCCTGCAAACACCGGTTTCATTAAAAGATCTTTACCATACTTAGTCTTATGAGTGGGAGGTGCCCCCGCACCTTCTGTGGACCATAAATGCCACTTTTCTCTTTTACTCTTTAGCAGTGAGTGGGGACAATATTCTGACACAGAACAGGCTCCCTGTTTGCAGATCCAGGGGAGAGTCTGCATTTCCTGTCAATCCAGTGTCCATATACAAGAATTATCTTGGGTCCCGATAAAACATGGACATAACTGAACCCTTTACAGGCATGTTTTTAATCTTTCCCTGGGCATTCCAAACTGGTTCAGCAGCAGGGGAAGAGAAACTCACTAAATCATCAGCGTGAGAATCCTGGAGCCAGGGACTCCGAAGGATGTCACTGATGCGTTACTGCAGGTGGCCAAGCCACTGCAGGGCAGCCTGAGCTCAAACATCCTGTTCTGTGTCTTAGGGCCTGAAGTTCATGGGAACTCACTTGCAGCCAACTTGTGGGGATCTCATTCCAGAAAGATGCACGCACATAGCAGCTCCAGATTGAAAGTTCACATCTTTCCTCTTAGTAGATGTAGGAGTCACTGTTGGTCCCCTCAGCCATTCCCCTTCACTGCACTTTGGCTGACTTCTAATGACATTATCTGTCCCTCACTGCTCTCTCTGAAGCTGAGGAAGGCAGCTCTGTCTGTGCACATGGCAGACCACAGACCTGGAATGACCATCTTCTAGGACAGCCCTTAATCATTGATGACAGCAGGGGTGTGCACATACCCCATCTCCCTCGACCTTCACAGGGAATAGCCAGAGGCATTTGCCTGTGTTTGCACATGGACCTGAGCTCCAGTCCTCCTCAGG
>NW_007772234.1:3333-4968 GCF_000696425.1 Galeopterus variegatus | reverse complement strand
GGGGAGTGGGAGCTAGGGAGAAATTGGTAAAGGGCCACAAAAAAAGTTTACATTGTATAATGATAAAATGAAATAAAAGAAATAAAAAGATACAAAGACAGCTAAAAAAAAAAAAGAATCACAATTTGTAATGATGAACAGGCTAGTAATACTGATTTGATCATCACATACTTTACATAAATACTGATAGTCAACTCTGTACCCCATAAACATGTATAATCAATTATGTTTCAATTTCAAATAAATTTTTAAAAAAGGGAAGTTGCCTGAGGCCACCCAGCTAGTCAGTAGCAGACAGAACTAAACAAGTCTCCTGGCTTTTGGTGGCCTACTTTTTCCGTCATTGTATTAGTCTGTTTTCTGTCACTGATAACAGAATACCTGAAACTGGATAACGTTTAAGAAAATAAAATTTATTTCTTACAGGTTTGGAGGCTGGGAAGTCCAGGATCAAAAGGTGTGTCTGGTGAGGGCCTTCTTCTTGGTGGGGACTCTGCAGAGCCCTGTGGTGACACAGACTATCACATGGTAAGGGCTGAGCAAGAGCACGTTCCCATATGCTTTCTTCCTCTCCTGATAAATCTCCATACCTACTCTCTGATAACCCACTAAACCATTAACCCATTAATCCACAAATGGATTAATCCATTCACGATGGCACAGTCCTTACGATCCAATCACCTCTTAAAGGCCCCTCTGTTCAAATACTGTACTGGGGATTAAGTTTCCAACATGAGCTTTGAAGGGGACTAAGGTTCAACCCATAACAGTCACCTACTTCCAAGCTAACTGAGATAGTACTATAGTGTTGGTGCTTTTCAAACTGTTTGAGGCCCAAGTTTTAAAGATTTTCAATCTGTTACCACTGAAACTAATACACAGCTCAGACCACTTGTGACTCATAATGTGAGTTTGTATCATCCACACTGTGTCCACCCTGTTCAAGGAAACAAGGCCCCTGATTGCACACTTGGATATGGCAGCAATATCAAGTGGCCATAAAGGTTTCTAAACATTTACTCTCATTTCTGTTCTTATCTTGTCAGACTGGTGGCAGTTTCCTGTCCAGCTTTGAGGCACTCTGCATGACACCACAGAGAGTACAAAGCAAAGACTTATGGCTAGGGAAACCTCCCTGGACAGTTATACAAGCAAATGTTAGCCTTTGGGTTGCTTGTCTTTGTTAAACTCCTAAACACATTCTGTGAGGTTAGGAGCACAGATTTGAATGGCATCTGCACTGGCTGTGTGGCCTCGGGAGAGTGCCTAAACCTCTTTCCACTGTTTTCTCATCCATAGGAGGAGGAACATTAGTTCTTCCCTGGTCGCTGTAAGGGGACATGTGTGTGCAACCTCCGGGGCCCTCATGCATATTAGCTATTACTAACATTACTGCTGCCTCCTTTTTTGGTTGTGGTGTGCATGGGGGTGGAGGGATGCAGGTTATGCGGCATGGCTAGCTACCATAGGCAGCCCGGGGTGAAAAGAGCACTGCGAAAGTTAATTCTAGATGTCAACTTGGTTAGATGAAGGAATGCTGAGAAACCTGGTAAAGCAATCTTTTCAGCTGTGTCCATGAGGGTGCTTCCAGCAGGGATTAGTATGAGAGTCTGAGTGGCCTGGGTGTGAAAGACC
>NW_007772234.1:0-1943 GCF_000696425.1 Galeopterus variegatus | reverse complement strand
ACAGGCATTTCAGATGTCTGGAAGGGTGCTCCACCCATCATAGATCCTGAGGCCTAGAAGGCGCAGCTGCCCCTGGGAACCTGCTTCCTGCATCCCAGCTGCTCTGGCTGGAGCGGCCCCAAGTGTGGTTTGTGCAGCAGCCTTGCAGGGTAGAGGCCTGAAACCTCGGTGGTGTCCACGTTTTGTTAAGTCTGCAGGCTGGCAGGATGTGAAAGCAGTGGAGGCATGGCAGCCTCCACGCAGATTCCAGAGGATGTATGGAAAAGCCTGGGGCCCAGGCAGAGACCTGCCGCAGGGGCGGATCCACTGCAGAGGACATCTACTAGAGCAATGCTGAGCAGGAAGTGGTGTCCAAGCCACCACAGAAAGCCCCCAACAGGGAGACATCTAGTAGAGCTGAGGCAGCCAGGCTGCCGCCAGGATCCCAGAACTGCAGGGCCACTGGTAATGTGCAATGCAGGCCTGGAAAAGCTGCAGGCAAGGCTAAGCCTGGCAGAGCTGTGGGAGCAAGGGTGTCCGAGGCTTTGGGGGCCCAGATGCCCAGTTGTGCCCAGGATGCAGGACTTGGAGTCAAAGAACATTATTTTGGAGCTTTAAGACAGAATGTCTGCCCTGCTGGGTTTTGGACTTCTTTGGGGCCTGTTTTTCCTTTCTTCTGGCCTATTCCTCTCTTTTGGAATGGGAATGTATACCCAATGCCTGTTCCACCATTGTATCTTGGCAGTAAATAAATTTGGTTTTGTTTTTCAGGTTCACGGCTGGAAGGACTTTTGCTTTGGTCTCAGATGAGACTTTGGACTTTGGACTTTTAAGTTNAGAAATGTGGACAGTAAAGGCCATGCGGATGATGAGGTCTCAGATAGAAATGAGGAACTTAGTGGGAATTGGACAAAAGATCACCCTTGCTACACCATAGCAAGGAAGCTGGCTGCATTGTGTCCATACCCTTGGACTTTGTGGAAGTTGGAACTTAAGAGTTGTGAAGAAATTTCTAAGCAGCAAAGCAGTAAGGAAGCTGCACGGTTGCTTTTAAGAGCCTACCTTGAGTTATGGCAGCAAAATCATGATGTAAAGCCATAATTTAAAAGGGAAGCAGAGCATAAAGGTTTGGAAAATTTGCAGCCTGGCCATGCGGTAAAGAAGCAGAGAGCTGGCAAACAATGCAAGGGTGAAGCAGATAAACTGGTTGCTAAAGACATTATCTTGGCANTACCTTGAGTTATGGCAGCAAAATCATGATGTAAAGCCATAATTTAAAAGGGAAGCAGAGCGTAAAGGTTTGGAAAATTTGCAGCCTGGCCATGAGGTAAAGAAGCAGACAGCTGGCAAACAATGCAAGGGTGAAGCAGATAAACTGGTTGCTAAAGACATTATCTTGGCAGTGAGGTAGCCAGATGCTAATAGCAGAGAAAATGAGAGGAAAGCCCCACAGGCATTTCAGATGTCTGGAAGGGTGCTCCACCCATCATAGATCCTGAGGCCTAGAAGGCGCAGCTGACTGAGTTATCTTGGAAGAGAGACCTGAGGCGCAGCTGCCCCTGGGAACCTGCTCCCTGCATCCCAGCTGCTCCGGCTGGAGCGGCCCCAAGTGTGGTTTGTGCAGCAGCCTTGCAGGGTAGAGGCCTGAAACCTCGGTGGTGTCCACGTTGTGTTAAGTCTGCAGGCTGGCAGGATGTGAAAGCAGTGGAGGCATGGCAGCCTCCACGCAGATTCCAGAGGATGTATGGAAAAGCCTGGGGGCCCAGGCAGAGACCTGCCGCAGGGGCAGATCCACTGCAGAGGACATCTACTAGAGCAATGCTGAGCAGGAAGTGGTGTCCAAGCCGCCACAGAAAGCCCCTACCAGGGAGACATCTAGTAGAGCTGAGGCAGCCAGGCTGCTGCCAGGATCCCAGAACTGCAGGGCCACTGGTAATGTGCAATGCAGGCCTGGAAAAGCTGCA
>NW_007772233.1:4373-4968 GCF_000696425.1 Galeopterus variegatus | reverse complement strand
TTTTTTATGACTATCACCATGAAAATGCCACTAGAGTTTCAAAAAGGGGGTTGGAGCTTGAACAGACGGCAAGGCTGATGTCTTTTAAATCTTACCAATGCATCGAGCCCTTTCCTACAGTCTGAGCTGCTTCTCAGAGGGCCTCAGAAGCAATGATATGGAGAAAGCTTTGAGAGTAAGAGAGGAAATGTCTTTCTATCTTGCTCCTGTCTAAAGCTGTTCTCTGCATGGAGCAGAATCAGGAGTTTCAAGATTCCCTGGGTCTGTTTCCCACGGCTAAGGATGGGGGGTGCCCCACGTGCTGCCTCCAGGTGCCTTCAGGTGGTCTGTCTCCACCTGTGACTCTGGGGCCCCTCTCTAGCACACTTGGGTGTGATCAGAGGAAATACATGTCACGTACTAGGTTTTCTCAGTTTATACAAAGTGCTTCACCATTTGGCCCAAATAGATTGTCGGGTATATACTTTAAGCCTCTTTTTTGCCATCTATTCCAAAGGACGATTAAAAACACATAAATGTATCACTAATTTTCCACCTCAAGAAAGACACTGAAATCCAAAGGAAATAAAAATAGCTACCATTTACATTCTGCGGA
>NW_007772233.1:2097-3587 GCF_000696425.1 Galeopterus variegatus | reverse complement strand
CCTAACTACAGTGTGAAAAAATCAGCATCATTTTCTGCATTTTACGAAAGTGGAAACATAAATTCAGTGAGATTTGCCCAAGACCACACAGCTGGAGTTACGGAAGTGAGCTTAAATTAAGTGGAAATCAGAATTCTTAGCATATGCAAATTGCTAAGAAGCAGATACAGAATGTGCACACAGCTTACGAAACATCTGCCCTGGTAAAAAGCTGCTCTCCGCCAGTCTGCTAGAGCACACGTGTTGTGCTTTGCTCTTCTTCCCCAGTTTGAGAGGTCATATTTTGTGGCACATCTTTCTCTTCTCCTGGTGCTCAATTTAGGATGAACTGTAAAGATTTTGTAAAAGTTTCATCTTATCAGAAATGAAATGAACCCAGAACTCAAGAATTCTTTATGACTTTTCCAGACCATCTTTCAAGGCACTATTATCCCAAGGTACTAGAGCCTCCTTCCCAGTTCCCACAAGACTTTGGGCCTCATATTTATTAAAGGAGTTTAAACTGCTGAAATAAAAGTGCCATGCAACCAAAAACAGGTGACTGTCACACTGGTTTGTACCTCTTTAAGAAAATCCAGTATATAAACAAATATACTCTCCAAAGCTATGAGGAGTGTAACTGAGAGGTCCCAGAGATATAAATACGATGACACATAAAGGAATAAAACCTTTTCGGGTGCTAGACCACATGAAATTTCTTACCCACCCTAAGCCACTACATGAGACTGACATTTTCTCAACTTAATTCTGTAGGGGAACACTGCCAGAACTGCTAAAGAGAATATTGCACAGGGAAGTTTGCAGTCAGAAAATATGGCCTCACTGGAACCAGACTTCCAAGTTCCATATTTAATTAGCTTAGTAATCTCAAGCAAATTGCCTGTTTCCTCTCTGTGCTTCCAGTCTCTTCGTCTGTAAAACAGGGATAACAGCACCCACTTCACGAGTTTACTATGAAGGTTAGATGAGTTAACACACGGAAACTGCTCATAATAATGCCTAACAATAAGCACCCAATTTTAAATGCAAACTAGACTGGACACGAGAATTAAGATGCCTTGAGTGCAAATTTTCCATCATCCTTCATTTCTCTCTTTAGTATATCAAAGGCTAAACAGGGAAATAAAACCTGGAAGCCCCAGCTCATGCAGTCCTCCTTCCCACAGGGGAATAAAGATGCCCCCTATATCCATGACAGCCTGGCAAGCTCTGTGGCAGGAGGACATAGCAGAATGAAGAGGAAGGCCTTCCACTCCACGGAAAAAACGAGATGAAAGAAAATGCATCCCAATTTTCCCTTCTCATCCCTTTGAAGTGAGGATAACATCAAGGTCAGAGGACAGCTACAGCCTTCACACCCCCTGAACACTGGGGAAAAATCACTTCTTGGGCTGCTCTACTCACTAATCTAGGGCACAACTACATCATGTAGCTGCACACTGCAATCATGCAGAGAAGACCTGAAGTTTAGATTCCCCAGGCTGCCCTGA
>NW_007772233.1:0-534 GCF_000696425.1 Galeopterus variegatus | reverse complement strand
AGCCCACTTGAGAGTAACAGAAGAAGCAACTGCTCTACCAGATGACCAGACATCAGTGTAGCGATACAAGAAATACGAAAACCCGAGAAAAGATGACACCACCAAAAGAATACAGTAATTCTCAAATACCAAAGAGGAGGAAACACTCAAAATGACTAAAAAGGAATTTGAAGCAACAATCTTAAGGGAACTCATTAAAACACAGAAGACTCAGTTAGACAACATAGTGAAATAAGAAAAAAAATCCCAGAATATGAAGGAGGAAATTCACAAAGAGATTAATACATAAAAAAATAATGTAGCAGAACTCATGGAACTGAAAGATTCATTCAACAAAATAAAAAACACAACAGATAGCTTAAGCACCATGCTAGAACAAGCAAAAGAAAGAATTTCTGATCTTGAAGATAGCCTTCTCGAAATAACCCAGTGGACAAAAAAAAGGAAAATTAATTTTTAAAAATGAAGAAAACGTAAGAGAGCTGGCAGACAACCTTAAGAACACAAACATTAAATAAAACAAGTAAATAAATA
>NW_007772232.1:0-4968 GCF_000696425.1 Galeopterus variegatus | reverse complement strand
GCGGGCGCAACACCGAGGGTTGCGATCCCGTTGCCGGTCCCCGGTACGGGCGCGACACCGAGGGTTGCGATCCCGTTATCGGTCAGTAAAAAAGACAAAAAGGAAAAATAAATAAATAAATGTGGGGGGGGGCGGGTTGCTGTTATTAATCTTTCTTTAGTTAATTTCAAACTTTTAACCGAAAAGTCCTGACTTTATAGGTACATGTGATCTTCATCCTTCATTTTCACTAATTTATCCTAATATATTTCTGGGAAGACTTTGGGATACTCTTGCCCAGTTTACATGGAGAGAAGGGAAGGAAAGCCAAATCTCACTCATTCAGGGTGATGCAGAGAAGCTTAGCTAGCCTCGGTAAGGATTTTTGTCTCTACAAAAATTTAACAGAAATATAGTTATTCAGTTATTGGGACCAATAATAAGCTATAAACAAGTTCTAAAAGAATGATACTAAGAAAAATTATGAAGATTAATAGAAAATACTTAAAATGCAAATCCCATATATTTCGTAATACTTTGTTAACTTATAATCCACTTTAATGAAGATTCTGTTTCCTGACTCATATCGAAGGAATGTTAACTTGACTAATTGTGACCCCCAAAATGACTACTTTGTTCTACTAGATTCCTTTTACTCATATAAATATTCATGTCATATTTATATAAATATTTGCAAAGGGAAAACTTTCAAAATCTTATTTAATGAAAATAGTGAATACCATTTTAAAACCATCACAAATGATTAAGCTACAAATAATGCTGTATAATTTGAGGGATGGATTTAGTCGCCTGGGAAAAAAATGCCAGAGACAATAGCCGAGCACCCTTTTGGGAAATGCTGAGTCACCAGTGTGCACAGGGGGCAATACCATATGAAGAGCACAGACATCGAAAACTCGGAGTCAAAAAGCAATTAGAAAAAGATGGACTCAATACAAAGATGTTTTAGGAAAACCTGATCAATTTATTTCTCCTTTATGTTTGCACAAGGGGAATATATTATTAAAATCCATGTCTAAAAACATGTACATAAGCTGTTTCAATACATTTAATTTTAAAATTCTAATGCTAATAAAACATGGCATGTTATTTATTTAATGACATTTTTTTTTCCTTGTTAGTGGTATGTGAAATGATCACCTTGTGCTGGTAACATCTTAATCTAAGAGCTCACATGCTATACCCTACTGAGTTATTATTGCATTTATAGGTATTTTTTGCTGCTATTGGCCACTCTCCTATAAACCATAAACTATTTCCTTTTTCTTTCCCTAATATATGTGCATCAGAGTTACAGTACATTAAGTCTTAACGTTTAGCACATTCTCTGATTAAGATATTATTTGAGGTTCTATCCAAAAGGGTAAGTGCATTTTACAAACAATTTTACAACAGTACAAATGCCATTACAGTAAAACTTTTTTCTGCGGTCAAACATTCTATTTCATCCACCAAGAATCTAAGATCTGTAAAACAAAACTTGCTAACCAAACTCAAACACATTACCATTTACTGACAGGCAGTGATGACTCCAATGCAAATGGGAGAACAGTTCAAATAAACAAATGCTTAGTGTTGTCCAATGAAGTGTAAACGGATACGAACAAATGAGTGAGCACATTTACTTCCTGCTCAGACGTCAGTTCCCTATTGGTTGGTCTTTAACTATGCCTTCAATGCCTCTATCCGGATGGGATTCATCAGCCAAGCTGCCTTACATCTCTGGCTGTTTCTAGAAAATTAACGTGAGAATTAATGCTAGAAATATGTTAAAGCATGATCATGACTCTTGCAAATCCTTCTCCTTCATGGCTGATCATCCCATTACGTCATAATTATCATACAGCTATAGCGTAAATACATAGTTATTTCCTTCTCTTCGTCCAGATGGTTGGTTACACGATAATTACAGTATGTTTGTACTTACTGTGTTTAATTACCAGATAATCAGGAAGAACATGCAAATTGCTAGGTTGTTGTAACACAGTACATTGAACCAAGCAAAACCTGTGTATTGCATATAAGTAAACAAGCTCTTACATTGGATTGTGCATGTAACCTGTGACGACAAGAAGACCTGTTATAGGTCCATTGGGTGGCTTAATATTACACTTGCTGAGCTTAGATTAATGTCCAGATTACAAGGAAATGTAATGGGAGAGATTCATGCTTCCACACCTGCCAGAGGGACTATGGGAACTGGCCGCAGGAGTAGCAGAGCAAAGCACCAGGTCTTAGCTCTGGAGTCCAGCTCTTCCAACCTAGTGCACTCCAGTCACCTGCAAGCATCTATCCTCAGCCCAACCATGTACCTGCCCAAGTGCTGGCAGGGAGAAATGGCAAACTACCAACCAAATAAACTCCTCCAGGAAACAAACACTGCTCCAGGCAGAAGCCAACTTATAGTTCCCCGTTGTGTGCATTTTGCCACCAATGCTGTAGCTAAGTATATTTTCCCCATTCATCATACCAAGAGGAGCTTCCCACATCAATATATTCTGATCAAGTGACTGTTGCAAATTGGCTGCCTCTCTAACATACTTCCTACTTTCCCCTTCCACTAGGAAATACATGTTGTTCTAAAGAAACTAGATGTTCTGTATCTAGGAGTAAAACTTATGACCTTTACAATCAACATTTTCTTACCCTGGCTACGGGGATTGGGTTAAGGTTGGACATAAGCGTCAAGCTGCTTAAGCCAATCTTAGAGCAGAACATTTTCTGGAAATGCCAGAAGCAAGACATGCTCTCTTCCTCCCAGATGTAAATGATGAAGTCTGAAGCCTTGAGAGCCGCTGAAAGCCATCCTGCAGCCATAAGAAAGAAACTGGGTCTTTAACATTATTGAGCCACAGGATGTTGCTTTGCCTGAAACCTACATCTACATTTTCCAATCATAGGATTTAATAAGTACCTTTTATGGCTTATGCCACCCTTAATTGGGGTTTCTGTTATTAACAGCTAGAAGCACAATAACTTACAAAGTTGCCAGATTTATCTCCCTGGTTTGCCAGAAAAAAATCCATATAGGTTTTTTTCATGAAATCTTCTGCACTGCTACCTGTATGTGAGCAGACTTCATGCTCTGATACATCATTTCTAAAGCTTACACATTGATTGCTTTTCCTTCTAATACAAGATGGCATCCTAGAGTCTACCTATGGGAGAGGCAGCCTAATGCCTAGGAAAGGAGAAGCAGAGAGAATGTTCTTCATCCATGGGTGGGGTAGGGGTGGGGGACTCATCAAACTCCTGCTCTTTTCCTGCAGGGAAATCTGGTAAGAGGACTCTGAGGCAAGCCAGGTGGAACCTTACTTGAGGTGACTCAAGGTTATAGGCCAGGATAGAGAGGATCCAAGGACACTGATAGGAAGGTAACTGACTTATGAAATGAGAGGGCAAAGCAAAGGCATAATGGCAGGAGTGGAGAGGGGCCTTCAAACAGAAAGACAGAGCAAGGTGTGCAGGGTGGTCCTGCAACCATAGTGAAGAACTTGCACTGGGTCACCCTGAACAAGAGGCCTGTGATCTGCCTCAGTGTCAAGGCTTGAAGCAGGCATATCAGGCTGGATGTTCATTTGTTGCCCACACGCTCACTGAATGTGTCTAGCTATGGAGTGCCAGCAACTGTCCCAGACATCAAGTCAAAGATACCTACACTCCATGTGGCCCTTATCTACCTCCTCCTGTGTCTATCAAGTGAGGCAAACAATGAAAGAAGCAATTGCAATAAAACATGGTGCTGCCAGTCTAGAAGAGGTACCAGGTGTGGTGGGAGGATAGAAGGAGAGGAAACCAACCAAACGTAGGTTCAAGAATGACGTCCTGCAGGAAATGGTATTAACACTGAAACCTGAGGGATGAGGAGCCTTAGGCCAGGCCTGGGCAGGTGCAGAAGAAAAGAGCATTGGTCAGGAGTCAGGAGGAGTATGCAGTTTTCCAGGAACAGGCAGGAGTTGGGTGAAGGCAGAGAGGGGTTGGGAAAGGAGTGGGATGGGAAGAGCAGCCGCCGGGGCAAACAGGGGCCAATTTCCCAGAGCCTCGGCCGGGGGCAGGGAGCTAGTGTTTTATCTCAGGGGCAGTTTCTAACAGGCAGAATGACATAATCAGACATGCCTTTACCCATATTTTGTTCCAAACACACATTGCTAATCCCATTTTCAAAGGTCTTCTTTGGGGGGATAAAGGGAAGGGGGACAGAATCCATAAACCCCCAAACATATTTTCCTGTAAACCATATGCATCAGAAGAGGGCAAGCCGTGGCTTTCAGATGTTAAAACCTACTTCAACCGCCAGCCCCTTTCACAGCTGTTTGATGTTCAAGACGCCCTTGGAATACTTTCAATAAATCTTTTTAACTCTGTTTTTCCTCGAAGCAGGAAGCCTTGTCCTCAGCATGCGATCAGGCTGTAAAATCTGGCATTTTCCAGACTCTACTCCTCCGGCATGGTGGAGCTCCCAACCACCCAACGCTCTGCTTCTCTCTGACCAGGATGCCCCTTGCCCACGTGGACGCATCGATACCTCTTTTTCTGGTACCGTTAAGCTCAAAGAGGGACATGAACCCAGGATGCTATTGGATTCAAAAAAGCAAGATGTGTTGTGAGTCAGATGACCACAATTACGCACTCAGCTGGGCTCTTATGAACCAAGACTAATGACAAGGAAGAGCAAGGAATGGATTTTTATTTCCATGAGCTGAGTCACGGAAATATGTTTGGGGTTTTATTAATACAGTCCCCATTCCTTCCTGACATTTCTTCTATTTTCTTTTTTTATGTGACTAATAATAATAATAATCGGAGAAGATTATTAATAAGAATAATAATCAGTAGCATCAGTGACAATAATGGTTACCATTTATCGAATTTACAGTGTGCTGGGTACAGAGCTAAGCACCTTAAATAAATTACTCATTTAATTCTCACAATAATCTTGTAAGATATAACATTATATTTCTACTTTAT
>NW_007772231.1:6264-8344 GCF_000696425.1 Galeopterus variegatus | reverse complement strand
AAGTAAAATAGGCCTAACCATTAAAATACTTTATTTTTCCTCTTAATAATTTTGGAAGAAAGGCAGAAGAAATTAGAAATTAGGACAAAAACTATTTTAAATGCCTTTTATACATGTTTAAAGATAATACCTGAAGGTAATTAATGCCTCTTTTTGGTCTCTGCAAATATTATTTGGAACACAATGCTAGGAAATTGTTGGCACTGAGATATTAAAGTCATCACTTTTCAGATTAAACTTCTAAAGAATTGAATCACTGCTAAGCACAACACAGAGAAAATGGTCATGACTATATGCAACAAACAATTAAATTAACACCTTGGTACTTAGATGAAAACAAGCACACTTTTCTTGCTCTGAAATACATCAAATTCTTATTAACACAACTAAATTTAAAATCATGCTTCCAAATACGTTTCAGGTTCACTAGATTCTATGGCCCCTATTTCTTTAACCCTGACAGATGAGGCTATTTATCTTCTTCCTGTTGTACCCTCACCAGTGGGTTTCTCCCAATTCCACACTCTGGTTGAAGTCTTATTGACAAGGTATTCTGACATTTATGAACCAATTTTGGGCACCCTGACCTTAGTGTCCTGGCCTCTTGGTGAAGGGACTTTTGCATCTCAATCTTTCAGGATAGCTCTAAGGCAGTTCTCATTTCAATTCTGATACCTGCAAATTTACAACTACCAGGGAAAGGGCACCTGGAACTCCAGGTGGGGCAATATCTTTTAAATTAATAATGCTTTTTTGCATCATTTTCT
Source organism: Galeopterus variegatus (assembly GCF_000696425.1). Classification (NCBI taxonomy): domain Eukaryota; kingdom Metazoa; phylum Chordata; class Mammalia; order Dermoptera; family Cynocephalidae; genus Galeopterus; species Galeopterus variegatus. The sequence goes on along the minus strand of NW_007772231.1, from coordinate 7,577 downwards.
GATAGGAAGAATAGCTGTATTGGTCTGAATGAAACTTCTGACTATTCAAAATTCTCCACGTACAGGAACTTCCCCTGTCCTTAAATTCAAGGACTTTGTTAAAGCAGTAAGCAAACCCAGCAGGAAGTCCCCTTTGATGTACAGGAGCTCAGATATGCAAAAGTCTTGATCAGCAAATGCTTGAAAAGTGCTTACTCTTCTCCCCTTTGGGATTGGCCATTAACTCACTTCTGGGCATTCTCAAGTAAAACTGTTTTTCTGGTTGCTTCAACTTCAGAGTCAATAAGTGGCTTTTTGTCAGCAGGTGTTCATAACACTCCCTCCCAAAATTGCCAAAGTGAACTCATTTAGCATGAGCACATTAGCATTTGTGAGGGACAGTCCTAGAGTTACCCACATGGAGTTCCTGGATGACTGCAGTCTTTCGTATTTGTTCTCCCTGCCTTCGCATCTCTTCCTACTTCAAAAGAACCTACATACAACTTTCTTGGTAAGTCTTCAATGCTTCATTCTATTGACTTAAGAGCTTTCACAGGGGTCTATGTCCCATCTCGGTGACTCTGCCCACTGCTCAACATGCCCCCATCATTATCTCTCAGCATCATTATTTTGTCACCTCCTTCAATATACTTCAATGTTATTTATCTACTCCTGGTGCCATTATTTCTGCCTTGAGTATTTTTTTTCCTCCCTCTATGACTCTCATTTGTATTACAACCTTTAAATTTTAAAATCCCCTTCTTCCAGAAATTTTTCTGTGATTCACCTACCTCTCATCCCTTTTCTATTTGTTATATCCTCAACATAGATATGTAAAATTTTATCCTATTATATTTATGCTCTTCCTTAATAATAATAACAATATTAATAACTACCATTTTCCAGGTATTATTGCATTCTTTTGTATACCACTTTTTACATAGCAACAACTTTCTAAGGTGGATATTATATTTATTTTATAGAGGAGAAACTGAAACAAGGTAGTTAAGTTTGTTTTATAAGGCCACCTGTGTAGTAGTTACCAGGACCGGAAGTGAACCCAGATTTTTCTAATAGCAGAATATAAGCACATCATTACTCTGTTGCACTCCTGGCTACTTAAGCACTGTATTAGTCCATTTGTGTTGCTTATAACAAAATAGCTGAAACTGGGTGATTTATAAAGAAAAACAACATTTATTGCTTACAGCTTCTGAGGCTGGGAAGTCCAAATTCCATCTGGTGGTGGCAACAGAGACCCAGGGGTCTCACTTTGCAAGATGGTGGAAGCAGAGAGAGCAGAGAGAGAGAAAGACAGACTCTCTTCTTCTTTT
>NW_007772231.1:4250-4969 GCF_000696425.1 Galeopterus variegatus | reverse complement strand
TAAATGATTTTCCCTCCTGATTGAATCATAAAGGCTGTGAGGACATCTGAATTGTTCTTACTCACACCTGGATGCTCTTCCATACAAAAAGGAATCCATCTGTCCCTGGAGTCCTTTGGATACCTTGCTGTTTCTCTTAGTGTAGACCTGGTACCATCAGGAAGCAGTCAGTATCCTCATTCTGGGAAGTATTAATTAGATGGTTCCTGAAGATGGAGAGTCCTTATTCTAAAAGAAGTTAAGTAGCTATTGTTCAAAAACTTTGATGCTTCTGGAATTTGCTATAAGTCTGTTAAAAGGAATAAAAAGGGAGAGGTCCAACCATAGCTTTAAAAGGGAATGAGCCTGGAGAAGATGAAACCGAAACACAGAGTCAGAAATAGAACCAAAGGATGGCAAGGGTACATCTAAGCAACACTCATCAGCTTCATATTGGTGAGGGCAGTATTTTTATTACCATTAAAATAAAATCACTCCTCTGCAGTAGGCCAGTGTGATAAGAAAGGCTTCAGGAAAAAGGTGATCTAAGTTTAAAAGTGAGAGGAAAATCAGAAAAAAAACCAGGAGTTGGCTCAGTCATTGTGACAGGTGTAAGTGGATTGAATTATGTCCCCCCCCCAAATTCCCTGAAGCTTGAATTGTGTCCCCCAAGTTTATGTTTTATTTATTTATTTATTTATTTTTTCCCTTTTTGTCTTTTTTCGTGACTGGCAACGGAT
>NW_007772231.1:1331-2732 GCF_000696425.1 Galeopterus variegatus | reverse complement strand
GTGTGTGCATGTATGTGTGTGTGCATGCGTGTGTTTGTGCATGTGTGTGTGTATTCTTCTTTACCCTGTCTAACCCCCAATCCAAACTGCAGCATTACAGGAAGGTTGAAGGGGGCCAGACACCATGCTATTGGAATTTATTTAGAATTTATTTTAAATTCTAATAATTTAGAATTTATTAAATTTAATTAGAATTTGATTTAATGCACACACATTCTAAAACAATATTTTTCAGCATATGTCACCCTCCCCATCATACATTCTTTCCCTTCACCTACTGAGTCAGAAAAACAGGGTGTGCCCAGGAACCTCACCTTCTAACTTACCACCTGGGGGATTCTCATGCACACTAATGTTTGTGAATAAATGTCCTAAAACCTTAAGTAAGGTTTAACTAATGCTGAGTTACCAGAGTTTTATATGCTCCGCTTTATAGTATCTATTTGCTACTTGAACAGGTAGACCCCAAATTCCAACCGTTTATATTAATTTTTGTTTTATTTTTATAAATTGGACAGTTTTGGTGGTGGATGGAATGCAAGTGTCAAAACAAGCACTAGGACATATTGATGAACTTAATCTTTAAGACTCTTTCTCCACCAGTTTCATCAGGATTTAGGCAATAATGTTGATCTCATGACATGGACATTTTCCTATTAAAGGCCAAAAGAAAATGTTTCCTGTTATCCTGCAGAGGTGAAACTCTGTCCTGAGTTTAATTCCTGTGAGTCTCCATGATTTTGACTCTGGGTCATTTCCTCTGGAAACACTCCCAAGATGAATACTTGCCTGCAATGTCTTCCTCTGGCATGTCATCCAGTTTGAACCTCAGCACTCTAAAACAGAACCCTTTCCACAAAAGCCTGCAAATTCAGAAAGATCTGTCTTTTATGTGTCTCATGAATATGGTCTAACTGCTTCAAGCTCTCCTCTCTGACCTTTGTCCTATTTAGTGGAGTTCAATTGTCTCCCACATTTATTTAAGCTAATGATAGAAGCATTAAGCAAAAGTTGAAAAAAGGGACAAATGGATTCATCATGAAAATGCACTGTGCCATAAAAAAGTCCATACACCAAGATGCTATTCACAGTGGGTAGTAAATTTATGAAACTCATTGCCTCGAGATATTATATGGGCTATTATATATAAATAGGTTCAAGAAGAACTATAGCAGGTTATTAAACAAAATTGGGATGCCAGAGGTGGAAGTGGCAGGCTCATCCCTTACCTTTGGGAACATTGGGGAGGTTGACAGAACATTGCTTAGTGCCTCAGTGGATTAAAACAACTTATCCTCTCACAGTTCTGAAGACAAGAGTCTGAAATCACAGTGTTGGCAAGATACACTTCCTCCAGGAGCTTTAGGGAAAAGTCCATTCCTTCCATTCTGGTGCCTGCCC
>NW_007772231.1:0-487 GCF_000696425.1 Galeopterus variegatus | reverse complement strand
AGATACACTTCCTCCAGGAGCTTTAGGGAAAAGTCCATTCCTTCCATTCTGGTGCCTGCCCAGGTATTCCAATCTCTGCTTCTGTTTGCACATCACGTATGTGTGTCTGTAATATAAGGGTAAGTGTTTTTATTTAGGACCCACTTAAATAACCTAAGGTAAACTCCTCTAAGACCCCTGACTCAATCCCACCTTTTCTTTGTGACACAGGGAGCAACTTTCTAAGCATTCTAGAGTATGCTTTGTTTCTCCTCCTCCTTCATAGCCAGAAGGCTGCTCTAAACTTTTCATTCCTATCACAGTACTACCAGGTTTAACTTTCTGTTAACCCCTCCATTCCCTATATTAGCAACAAGCGCTAGTTTTGCTGGCTGTCAACAGTTGTTAAATGAGAACAAGAGAAGCCAAATACACCTGAGAAAGATTGGGTTAAAACTTCTTAGAGGCTTACTATGCCAATCGTCTTTGTGATGGTCCAAGAAGATGA
>NW_007772230.1:4505-4969 GCF_000696425.1 Galeopterus variegatus | reverse complement strand
GGAAGTTTAGAACAGGTGAGAAGGCCAGAACTCTGATCAAGAACTGTGCTGAGGTACCCAGAGCACCACCTCACTGGGAACTGAGCACGTGGACCATTGACCAGAATCAAAGGCAAAGGGAAGACCCAGAAGGTTGTTCCTGCATCTCTCATCATGTCATCAAATCACCCCTCAGAGCTCAATCAATTTCCTGAAGTACATTCCATGGAACACTCATTTCTTGAGCTGCTACCTGTATAAAAAGAATCTGAAGTCAAATAAATTTTGGAAATGCTCATGTTTTATCCACCCTTTGGATGATCACAAGATACATTAGATCAGCACTGTCCAACAAAATTATAATGTGAGCTCCATTTGTAATTTAAAATTTTCTAAGATCTATATTTTTAAGTTAATTTAAATTTAATAAAATATTTTATTAAACCCAATACATCAAAAATATTAACATTCTAACATGCAATAAA
>NW_007772230.1:2383-3628 GCF_000696425.1 Galeopterus variegatus | reverse complement strand
AGTCTGGGTTCAAAGGCCTGAGAACCAGGAGAGCTGATGATGTGAGTTCCAGTTCAAGTTCAAAGGCAAGAGAACACCAATATTCCAGCTTGAAGACAGGCAGAAAGAGAAAATTCTTTCTTACCCAGCCTTTTGTTCTATCCAGGCCTTTGACAGATTGGATGAGGCCCACCTGCATTAGGGAGGGTCACCTGCTCTACTCAGTCTCCTGGTTCACACATTAGCCTCATCCAGAAACACTCTCACAGACACATCCAAAAGTAATGTTGAACCAAATGTCTGTGCATCCATGGCCAAGTCAGGTTGACACACAAAATCAACTATCACACTTGAATAATTTTACACGTATAGCACATCTCAATACAGACTAGCCACATTACAAGGGCTAAACAGCCACATAGCTAGTGTCTACCACATTGGACAGTTCAGCTTTAGCGTAAGGAAGGCTTAAAGGCTTTGAAAATCCTTACAGTAAAGAAATCTCTTGAACATTGTTTAATCCAGGGCAGTCAAAATTTATTCGACCATAGGACCTTTTTTTCCCTTTTTTTTTTTTTTTTTTTCGGTGCCTGTTTTTATCTGTTAGCATCTGTGGCACTCAGGCTCTTTTGCCTGTCCATAATCCTGCTGACTGGGCCAATTGTAGAGCTAGGGCTGGGTCTGAAGCTCACAGACCCCTCAAGCCCATTCACAGATTGGGTCACAAACCCTTCACACGCCAGGCTGGGTCCCCAGACTCATCACACGCAGGTCTATGAGCTAGGTAACTGGCAAAAAGGTCCTTGGAGCCATAGGTTTGAGAGCATGGCAGCACAGGGTGAACACTCAAGGCAGTAAATGCCAGCCAGTGGCGGCACCATGCATGTGCACTAACTCCACCTCCACACAAACAATTTGCTTACAAAGAATGCACCGCACCCCACCCCCCAACTGGACCTACCTAAGGCGAGGGGGGCTGATTAAATTATTCTATTTTCCCAACAGCATCCTATTCTATAGGAACATATTTTACAAATGTCAACCTAGTTTAGAGTCCATAAAGTAGGGGTTCAAAAATTAGATATAACCTACAGACAAGTTTCGACTAGGTTTTTATAGTAATCTTTGTTGATTTTGAGTAATTTAAGACAGCTTTTAAAAATTGGGAGATTTCACATACAAACCTGGATTTCTAATTTAAAAGTGGATACATCTGATATCGCTGAGTCTGTATTTCCTCATAGCAACAGTGGGATGAAGCTGAGC
>NW_007772230.1:0-1828 GCF_000696425.1 Galeopterus variegatus | reverse complement strand
AGAGGCACACAGGGGGGCTTGTTCAGAACCATCCATGCCAATGCTCCAACACACTTCCACATACCCACACCTGGACACCACGTCCATGTGAGTTACCTCCTTACCCTGTTGACATTTGACTATACATCCCATGATCAAGCTCAGTCACCTCAACTTTCAGATAAATAAACTTCAGCCCAGAAAGTTTAAGGTCATGCACCTAAAGTCATTTCATTACTTAGTAGCTGAGCAAGAACTGTCCCCCATTTCTCCAGACCCTGCTGCTTCTATCGATACTCTCTCATCTGTTTGTGTTTCTTTTCCCTCTCTTCCTTATGAGATGCACAGAATCAGTGAGCCACAGACTTGCCAGCTTTTCACGGTTACATTATGCTCTTTGACTTAAAGTGATTTTCTCTGCCTGACACTACTTGGTTCTGCACTCATCACTAATAAGATGCTGACTTGAAACAAATCAAAGGATAAGAGAACCTTTGCGGAGGTCAAAATATCCCACTGTGGTACGGAGATAGTCCCAAATTCCTCAGATAATCATTCAGTCTTCTTGTTTGGACTTAATCAAAACATCGTGTCCACTGTTGGGAACGAGCATCCAGACTCTCTGAACAGAATCCCAATGCAAGGCATCAAGAGATAGTGCCTCTGGGCAGGATGCCAGAGCTGCCAGGGTTTAACTACTCCCAGAGGGAAACACGTTCCTCCCAGCACGATTCGAATCTCCTATGGTTGATTCTTATCTAGAGGCCAAAGCCAATAGCATTTTTTTACCCTTTATAACAACAGTTAATTTCCCCAGGGAGTTTCAGCTCCTTTTAACAAGAGAAAATGTATCCAAGAATGTGGATATGTGTGTGTATGTGAGTGTGTGTGTTTGAGAAGGTGTGGATGCTCTAATATCTGTTTTGATGTGGAATTAAGTAACCTTGAATATGGCAGACTTCATTCTTATATGCTCTGTGACTCCTGCTTAGTGGAGAGTTAGAAAGTGACCTGCAGAACAGAATGGAGAAAAGAGACAGAAGTTGAAAAAAAGATAGGCTCATGGGCTTAGAAAGACAAAGAGCAAAAAGAAAAAAACATTAATCCCCAATGGCATTTTCCCTAGTCATCTGATGAACTCAATAGCCCACTGCGTGTTGGGAACTAAGTAGAGAGATTAAGAAAAAAAGATACCATCCCTGAGATGCATTCTTTCAAATGCAGACTTTTTTTTTTGACAGTTTTTTTTTATTGAAACAAAATTGATTGTACACATTTGTAGGGTACAGATTTGAATATCAATACCTGTGTACAATATGTGGTGATCAAATCGACATAATTAATGTCCTCATGTTTACAAAATGTAATCAATCTTTGTGACCCTTAATCAATTTCTCGCTAATCCCCCTCACCCTAGACTTTTGGCTCTTCTCATGAAGAGCCCTTATTTCCTCAACTTCTTGTAATAACCCAAATCATGAGCAAAGAGTGGCTTAGTGACCCAGCAGAGGACACACCATGAAAGAAGTACAACAGGTGTCTAAGATCGGTCTAGGGAGATGCTTCCGCACCTCTGCATCTTTTCTCCACTGTGGTTAACCTCTTAAGTACTTCCAAAGGCAGGACAAGTTTGGGAAGAACCATGTTTCCTTTCCCACAGCATCTAGCAGAGTTTTGCACTAACTAGTTATATTTGCCGGCTTCCCTAGAAAGCAGAGCTCAAAGGAGAGGCTTATGTCCTCTACTTAAGTAGCAGGCCCAGTACCAGGGAGCAGGAGTGACGAAAGAGGGAGGGAGGCAGGCTGCAAGGAGAGCCCATATGAGGCTGTGCGACTGAGCTGGCCGTCAC
>NW_007772229.1:3268-4970 GCF_000696425.1 Galeopterus variegatus | reverse complement strand
AAATAAAATAAAATAAAATAATAAAACGTAAATAAAATTAGTACAGAGTTTTGAAAGGGGCCTTAAAACTTATGTTTCTTTGGCTTTGTAGTAGGTCTGCTACTGCTTCTGCTTGGAGACTTACACTGTAACCACACTTTTCTGTTAGGACTAAATGCCCCTGTGGGTAGTTCCTAGGGAGCCTGACTCTTAAATATCCTGGGAAGAGGTAAAGCTAAAGCCATGTTGACAGAGGAAATGTGTCTCTTCTCTCAGGTCTCTGGAGGTCGGTCCAGACTCCAAGGTCCAGACACACTAGAACTCTTCTGGTTGTGGAGCTGAGTGGAGTTCTGTCACCTGGAGAAAGACTGGGATCCAATCAAGCTAGTGCCACTGAGGACCTGGAGGTGGATCCAAGCCTGAGAGAGGCCACCAATGGTAGTAGTAGTGACTCCAGGCTGAACGTCCCTGTCCTTATCTTCAAACCTCGAGAGAAGATGAGAAGAGGGGCAGGTGAACTTCTGCTCTTCTGTAAAGAATCCAGGGGAGAGCCCACTTTGCACTCAGGATGTGTGGTACATGGAGGCACTGCTCATCCCCTAGGTTGGCCATGGGCACAGAGGCAGGGATGGGACATATTGGCCAGGATAAAAGAACATGAGGGACCTAATTCTGAGTAGACAAGAGATGGCAACATACAGAAAATAATTGGGAAACATTCTGAGGCAGAAATAAGTTCCCACTTGAACATATTGGGTCTCAAGCTCACCCTCATTTGAGCACTTATCAAGTGCATCACAATTTTTAGGAACAAGTTGTGGGCCTGGTACATAAACAGTCAAAGCAAATGAACACTAAATATCCATCCTTACATTTCCTGTCACTGAGTCTTTGCCCCTGAGTTCCTTCTTTCCTGCTTACCATCCACTCATCTGCTCTTCTCCAATTTATCTGCATTGGATGAAAATGACTTGACCTACGAAGTTCAGCTCAACTGGCCATAAAATCTGAAAATATTCCCTAATTTCCCCAGTCACAATGGTCTTTCTTTTTAAAGCATTTTGTCTACCTCTCTTTATGGCTCTTCACACTGTCACTTAGAAGTGTGGTCAGTTTTGTATGCATCTGGAGTAGCATCTTTTATCTGCATGGATGAGAAAGTCATTTAGATCACCTTAGATCTTTTTGGTTTTCTGTTTGCTTAACAGCACCTGTAAAAAGGCAAAAGTACACAAATGAATTTCATGGGAAGCAAGAGGCGGCCCTAAAACTGCTTTCCAGATAAAAACCAAGTTGGGAAAAAGGAAGCCGTGCAGCTTGTGGGGATGGTGGTCATCTCCATTGACCTGCCCAGCCTAACCTCATGTAGACCCTGCAGGACGGAACTACGACTCATGCACCTGTGTGTGGGAGCAAGCATAGGACCTCGAACACAGGGCACATTAAGCACTTGGTGCACAGATGGATGAGGGTTGCCGGGATGGTAGAATGAATGTGTTTTTTAGAGGAAGATACCATTCTGATAGCAGACTGTGTGAACTCAATTGCTCATGCATTAATAATTTCACTTTTCCCTTCAGTTCGTTTTTCTCCCCACAACCAAATACTTCCACTGAAACTTTGTCATTATGCACACTATGACAATGCTTAGTTTCCAGATCTCAGACTACAGGCTCCATCTCACTCTCGGTGTGTTCCTCAGATCAAGGCTCTGCCACATAGT
>NW_007772229.1:0-2199 GCF_000696425.1 Galeopterus variegatus | reverse complement strand
AAATTACAGGCTTGACTAACTGTGGAACGTATTGTAGTGAACAGCCCAAGCTGCTAGAAAGGACAGAGAAGACAGAAGAAAAGCGATGGAAACTGAAACATCTGTCCCCTTTATGCTGCGAGAGCTGGTAAGCAAGATCTCGCTGGTGCCTTCTCTATCTAACGTACAAACAGCATAAAGCAGGGATTGGATTGATATGGGACACTACAGAAGACGCTTGCTTATAATTATTTCTAGCACTTTTTTGAAGCTTAGGGATAAAACATTTCCAATTATTCATCAAGCTCTTGGAACTCATAGGCCTCTATAATAGGGATTTAGCAGAGCAACAAATAGCACACAAGGATACAGATGAAAGAAAGGAATGTGAAGGGATTATTACCATAAAAAAGCAAATGATTATTTGATGGTATTACAACAATACAGGGAGTCATAGACAGATAGAAAAATAGTGCTAATTGATGAATGCATAGCTGTTTAGCATTGATTTGGATTATGTCATAGCTATGAAATAAGCATTACCTGTCATTTTCTTTTCACAAGGAAATGTCAAGAGAATATATATACATATATAAATATATAGTTGGAAAAGGTGCCTACATTAGACTGTTGATTATTCTAATTTTTAAAATATTTTGCAGAAACACTCTTTAGTAATTTCTGACAGGCTTAATCTACCCAAAATACATGATAGTTTTTATTACTCCTTTATGGCTTACACTTGCCTACTTCTAAAGAGTTTTTTTTGTTGTTGTTAGTGGCTGGCCACAGGGCTCAAACCCTGGACCTCGGTGTTATCAGCTACACTCTAGCCCGCTGAGCTAACCAGACAGCCTCTAAACAGATTTTGAGCATTGCTTACAACAGATCATTTTGAATCTAAAACAAAGCATGGGATTATCTCAACTCCTGTAATTCCTCTACAACCTTTTTCTCCTTTTCTAGTACAGAGAAAAGTTATCTATACATAATGACAATGATAGCAGAGATATACTTTTACAACTTTCATTTGGCAGAGTTTTTGGTGCTGGGTGGTCTCAAAGTGTAAGAGAGGGAAGGCGAAATTGCTTTCTAGCCACACATAGCTGGCTGTCCTTTCGACTGTATTCTTCAGGCCAGGGAATAGATGGCTATTTAAAAATATATTGAATTTAAAGTTTTTTTAGTGCCTCTGATTACATGTAAAATTTCTATTTATTTTTCAATAAAATAAAACATTTTAAGAAAAATTTTACAAAGAAATTCAAATTGAATGGGAGCTCCGTTTGCTCCAGCTTGTCCTTCAGAGGGCAAAGAGCTGTTCAAAGGGACTAGGCAATTAAGGTCTTTGAGGTTTTATATAATTTTATTTTCACTTTTAAAAGTCTTTGTTCTATATATCTCAAATTTCTTATTGAGATAGGCATAGTTTACTTGCTGGAGTAACCAAGCATGTAAGACTAATGATGGCAAAGCGTGATGAAATAAATCAGTTTGCTACCTGGTAATGTGGTGCTTTAAAGGATTTAGAGAGTCAAATTTGCAGTTTAGGAAGGCACACATTTATAAATTAAGATATATCTGCCACAAATGTATTGATGCCAGTTAAAAAATATTAACTCTGCAAATATGCATAATTGTCATTCTAACCACAGGAACCCTTCCAAAGTCACTTTTTTTTTTGTGGCGGGGTGGTGGGGGCAGTTAAAAGGGTGATATCATATTGTAGAACCTAAGAAGAACTGACACTTTTAGAATAGCAGATAGGTCAAGAAATACATGTGTATGAAATATAATTCCAACTTCTTCTTGGACAGGGAGAGCATTTAAAGTGAGGGGGAACAAAAAGAAAGAAAAGGTATCTAATCATTTTCTATGAATATCTTTCCTGAAATTGGAAATAGGAAAAATATTTCAGTTTTATACTGATTTTCTTATGGCTTTTGGAAGTTATTTATTTACATTAGACTAAAATAAATACCACAATAAAGTTTTTGTTTACTATGATTTAAAGTAAAGTAAATGTTTTATGACCAGGATTTAAAGTTACGTATGTGACTGCAAATAATTCTTACAAATGAATATTTTCCTGTTTTGCTCTTATACTAAACAAATCTGCAGCATGTTACTTTAAAAATGAAATAAAGCTTGTGTTCACAGTGACAGTCAATAACACTACAGCATAATAATCAATTGCTATTTGTAGCAGCAGGACTAGCA
>NW_007772228.1:0-4970 GCF_000696425.1 Galeopterus variegatus | reverse complement strand
CCCTCCCAATGCTGGCTGGGGGCTCCCCCCTCCACCAGCCCCTTCAAAGATCCACAGGGGGGGTGGGATTGTAGGCTGGTCCACAGGCCCCGGTGGGCCCCGCATCGAGGTACGCAAGTGGCACATCTCAGTGAGGGGCCATGCCAAGCCAAGGGGTCCAGCCTGGCCAATCCGAGCTGGCCATCTCCGCCCCCACCCGAGAAAATGGAGGCTGTGTTGTTGCCGGCGCCTAGCCTGGTGTGGTAGGCTGGAGCCAGGCGGGGGGGAGCCAGACAGGCTTTGCCCCGCAAGTGGGGCTGGACTGGGGGTGACTCACAGAGCTCACAGAGTTGGGCTGGTCTGGCGCCTTCCACTCCCTTTCTGTGTCATCTCTGCTGACTTACTTGGCCTTTGTTGTCTCCGGCTGCTCGCTCGAACCCGCAGCGCAGCTTGGGCGCTCTCAGGAATCTTCTTTTGTGACGGCCCTAAAACCTCAAACCTGTAGCTGCTTTTTTGTCATTGTAGGTTAGTTGTTCAAAGATTTATTCATTTTTTGTTGCTCTTGGAAATGCAAATAGTACTCTGGTATCACAGCGCGCACTTCTCAGGGTCGCGCTGTCTCCTGGCATGGCCGCTCCAGACCCGTTGCCATCTTGAGCCCTAAAATATATATTTTTGTTAAGAAAAGAGTAATTTGTTTTAGATTGGAGGTTATGCAAAGGTTATTTCATAATAAATCAGTGAATAAAGGATACAAACTGAATGCATATTAAAAGTTGAAGAGAGAAAAACTAGAAGAGAGAATCATGTAGTCAAGCTAACTAAATTTTAATTAAATTTACTTTAATTCAAGTTAAACTTAATTTAAATTAAAATTGAATAAATTTATTATAAGGGTTTTAAAATGAATGAGATATCATGAGTAAATTAAAACAACAGTAGAATTTGGTCTTCTCTATTAAAAGGACAATTTTTTTCTTGGAGTATTAATCTACTCTTGATAATATCTTATCAATGTGGTTTGCTTTACCTTTTAAGTAGTTCACCTAAGAAACAAAGATTTTTTTTATATAAAAAAATGTTATGCTTCATATTGTTTTTATTAGGTCTTCAATTGCTTAAGAAAATGAACCTTCTCAATAAATAATGATCTAAGGTACTTTTTGTTTGTTTCACCAATATGTAACTTTCTACATTTGCCTTTGAAGTCATTTAATGGTCACTCTGGTTAAACGACTAACTGTTGTTTCACAGTAACCTGTGATCCTATTTTAATTGTTTCGACTGTTTGACATTTTTGACAACTTCCTTCACAAAATTCTGAATTAAGTCTTCATGACCTGGAACTAATTTGGGGATTTTCTGGATGAGACCTGGAAGTATCTCAAAAGATCTGTTTTCTTTCCTTACAAAAAGAGAGATAGTCAACTAATTAGGGTTATTTGATATGTTAAATTCCTTTGGAAGCATTGTAAAAAAATTGATGTTTAATCTTATTTGAGTTATATTTGTACGTATATGTTATCAATATGTGCTCCAAAAACCATATGAAGCCAATAGAAATCTGGTATATCCAAGTATAATGTTATAAGTCAATTTCAGTTATTACTTAAAATGTTGTATGCCTCAGGAAATGACCACATTTCCTTGTCAATTCCATTATTATTTTAATGAAACTCACCAGATCTTTAAACATTACTGTTTTCAGTCTTTTGTCATACACAGACAGCTACTGTTTATTTTGATTTTCTCTGAAAGCATTTACAATCAACTATAGTCCAAAATTGTTTCTTCTTCCAAGTGAGTCATAGAAAAAAAGACTCTGGCACATACTCTGGAATCCGGGTTTCTGATAACTTTAAAATTATATTATTGGACTGGGTCAGAATTTCCAGAACTCTAATGAGAAAACTGTTAGGTTCATAATACTGCTAATTCAAAATCAAGCAAAACAGAAATTAATTATATGAGATTGAATAAACTTACTTTTAAAATTATGTTTTATAAAGACTTCCTGTCTGAAACATTGCTTTCCTTTAATGACTTGTTTTCCACATTTAAGAAAATCTTTTTTCCCCTTTTAAACTATCTATGGATTACAACAATCTGTTAGATTATACCTTTGTAAACAAATATGAACAGTATACTTTTTCTCCTTATCTGAGCCCTCTGGAGTTCAGAAGTTATTAGTGACTACTCTTATTTTCATGGCAACATGATTTTTTGCATTGGTTCGAGAAGAATCTATTCTCTTTGTAACAGAACACAATTGAAAACCTAGACTTTGACTGAAATGTCATATTTTCAGATATGACCAGACAACTTTGAGGAACTAGAGTTGACTATGGAACCAAAGCTTATAAAGCCCCTCGGAAAAACTGGCATGGTACATAGCTTAAAGGGGTTCCTGGCCTGACAGGTGAGTGAGAAATGTCACTCCTTGGCAGACCCAGGACCCTAAGGATATTTTGAGGATCTCGGGAAGACAGGAATTCCCCCACATCTATAGGTATTTTAGGCAAAATCTGATGGCAAGCCCTTGGCTTGGCTTCCTAGCTTTGTGGGGCTTTTGAAAGTCCAATCTGAGATTCCTTATTAAAAGTTCCACTAAAGCAGACTTTTAAAAAGTCTATATGGTCAATTACTATTCTTGCTGCATTTAGGTAAATAATAAGGCCACATTTAATGAGACTAATCTTATTTTACAAATAAATCTGTTTTTTTGTTGCTCATATGTAGTAAAAATGATGATAATTGTAGAGAGAAAACTTAGGTTTCAAAAGAAAACTATAATGCTTCTATTATTGGATTCTAGTCCTATTTATTGTTTTTGACTTTTTTTGGTTTTTGCCTACAAAAATGACCAGATTGTAAATTCTTTTGGTTTCCTCCCGTATCTGATGTGACTATCCAATCTAATATTTTCACTTTTCTCTGACTCTTCTTACTTGAAAACACTGAAAACTAAAACTGCACTTTTTTTTTTTTTTTTTGAGACCAACCGCGCTCAGCCAGTGAGCGCTATGAATGCACTGGTCATCCCTATATAGGATCCGAACCCGCGGCGGGAGCGCTGCTGTGCTCCCAGTGCTGCACTCTCCGGAATGTGCCACGGGCTCGGCCCTAAAACTGCACTTTTATTGAAGCCCTGCAAACTAACCTAATTTAATACACTACGATTTTGTTTGTTTATTTTAGCCACTCTCGCTTCCTAATACCAGATAAAGATCATTAAGCGAATAATGTATGATCCATTATCATGACCTCTGAATACCAAGAATAGGATACATATGCTTTAATTTCTATTTATAAAAGTCGTAGTTAAATTTCTCTGAATTGCCTATTGAGAAGTCCATTAATGATTTACTCTGTAAGGTAAGATTGTATTTCCAAGTAGATTAGTATAGATAGTATAATAAGTTTTAAAATATGTCAACATGATTAACCTCATAAACAAAATGATATTTGATATTTCATAAACAGCAAATCATCAATGAATTTTATATTAACAGTGATATGAGGCATTCAATATTTCCTGGTAGATATTTCCTAGAATAGTTAATTAATTTAACTGTAGCATCATAATCTTTTTTCATTAGTTATAGTTTATCAACAAAATATAGTAGGCATCTTCTGAACAGTTTTGTTTTCTGAACTTATATCTTGCTTACAGATCATGAAATAGCAGGTATACGGTTGTCCATTCTGTTATTCAACATTGCCAGTTTCAATAGCTGTTGATAAGAGAAATGTCAGTTTGTTTTCAAATCTGTAAATTCTACTCTGAAAAGCCTTACAAAAATTAATGTATTATTTTTCAAAAATCTTGCTTGTTTCCCAATATAGGTATTACATTTAAGCAGCCTCTGAGGCTCACAATGATCACTATGTGTGTGATAAATTTTTTGATCTGAGTTTAGATTTTCTGAATGTCCCATTTCTTACTAGTCCAATAAATAAATAAAGATGTTATAACACAAAGTTTGTTCTAAAGGAATAAAACATGAAAAACAAAACTAAACATTTGAGGTGATTTTTTTATATCCGTCAACTCTGGTACTCATGCCTCAGTATAATTTTTAAACTCCTTTCACAGAGAATGCATGTTCTAAATGTATTTGCTTTGTGATTGCCTACTGAGAATCTAATAAAGTTTAAACTTTGTATAGTGTTTTTGTTGTTGTTGTTTCACTCATTGTTTTGACTACCTCTTTCTTTTTGGTCTCTCCATATTTTGAGCATATTTTTTTTCATAACACTCCAAAACTGTACGGAGCTCACTTGCTTTTTTTGTATTAGTCTCTCCGCATTACAGAACATATCAAAGAGATCTGTGTATCTCATTTATGACTTCGTACCGATTTTCTTGTATATTACCTGGCATAGTGTAGTCACCTAAGAGATGTTTGTTAATTGACACCTTTGATACAGAAGTATGCCATAGAAAAACTGACTTCTGGTATTGATATATGTAGATGTGCACAATTTTTGATACTGTGTCTTTAAATATCGCTGGAATTTGTTTTCTACTGAATTAGCTTTACTGTAGGGCAGTCCCACTCTTTGTTTTGGCAGGAAAACCACAAATAGCTTCTGGTCAAATTTCTACTAGCTCAGCAACACAAGCAGATAGCAGATTTTCATTTCCCAAAAGCTTCTACATCTACAAAAGCATTAGAATACACTCCAGTATCCTTGTTGGGGTTGCATTCCCATATCTATAATAAATCAGGTGAGGTTAGGGGAAAGGAACATGCCTAGCCTGGCTAAGTCTTCATCATAAGCAAGCCTCTAGCACTATGCGGTAGGGTCGTTAGGTTAGCCCCACCTGAAATGTCAACTTCAGAAGAGCGGAGAGTTTAATTCCCAAAGGGAATAAAGAAGCAGTGCTCCACAGATGAAAAACAAAAACTAAAACAAAAAGCAGACGATCACTACAATGTAACAGGCTTTGGAAAGCAGCCTGTAATGATCAAGATGAAAAACATATT
>NW_007772227.1:4449-4970 GCF_000696425.1 Galeopterus variegatus | reverse complement strand
GGGAAAACTGGACATCCATATGTAGAAGAATGAAACTAGATCCATACTTCTCACCATATACCGAAATCAACTCTATAAGAAATAAATACTTAAATGTAAGATCTGAAACTATAAAACTCCTAAAAGAAAACAGAGGGGATATAATGACTTTATGAAAATGACACCCAAAGCACAGGCAACAAAGGAAAAAATAAACAAATGTAATTATATCAAACTAAAAAGCTTCTGCAAAGCCAAAGAAACAATTAACAGAGTGAAAAGA
Organism: Galeopterus variegatus; assembly: GCF_000696425.1. Lineage (NCBI taxonomy): Eukaryota > Metazoa > Chordata > Mammalia > Dermoptera > Cynocephalidae > Galeopterus > Galeopterus variegatus. The sequence continues at coordinate 4,708 of NW_007772227.1, read as the reverse complement.
CCACCTACAGTGTGGGAGAAAATATTTGCAAACTACGTGTCCAACAAAGGATTAATACCCGGAATATACACGCAACTCAAACAATTTAACAGTAAAAAAAATAATAATAAAATAAAATTTAAAAAATGGGCAAAGGAACTGATCAAGCATTTCTCAAAGGAAGGTATACAAATGGCTGACACACACATGAAAAAACACGCAACATCATTTAGCATCAGGGAAATGCAAATCAAAACCACACTGAGATATCGTCTCTCCC
>NW_007772227.1:0-3155 GCF_000696425.1 Galeopterus variegatus | reverse complement strand
TCAACGATGTTACAATAAAAAGATAAATAAAATAAAAAAATGTTTTTAAAATGAAAATTAAACTGGATTGATAGATGGAGGAATGAATAAATGGATAGTTATATGATAAAGCAAACAGAAAATATTCATCGTAGATCCTAGAAATGGGTATATAGGTATTTAATGTAACAGTCTTTCACGTTTTTATGTATCTTTGGAAATTTTAATAATAAAATGTTGGATGGAAAAAAATATAAACTCTATGTTCCTTAACCAGTTCTAAAGCTTACAATTAAATCTTTCATACAATTGTTTCCCTACTCTTGAGTTACTATAGTTCATGTTCTCTGTTGGCTGCAGTAAATCATTCAGCAAATTTTTCAGGGAAGGTTCTTGGTTCACACACTTTCTTAACACATGCATATTTATGAATGTCTTCCAGTTGCCTTGGTACAGAAATGATAACTTGGTAGGCTATATAATGCTTGGTTCAAAATTTTTTCCCCTTAAAACTCTGTAGATGTCTAAATGTCTTCTGGCATTTAGATTTGCAAGAGAAAAACCTGAGGTCAGCCAGACTTTTTCCCCTTATAGGTAACTTGCTCTCCCTGTCTGGATACTTGTAGAATTTTTTTTTTATCCTTGAAATTTAAAAAAATCACCAGAATATGTCTAGGTGCTGCTTTCTTTCTGTCAAATTTAAAGGTACCCTATTGCACTTTTTCCATTTATACGTCTAGTTCGCTCTTCCACTCTGCAAAATTTTCTTTGATTAGTTCCTTAACGGTTGTTTCAGCTCCATTTGCTTTGTCCTCTGTTTCTGGTATTCTTGTTATGCGAAGATTGTATCTCTTGGACCAGCCATCTAGGTCCTTCTTTTTCTCCTCTTTTCTTGATTTCTTTTCTCTTTTTCTCCACATTCTACACTTTCTCTTGTTTTACGTTTACTTCAGTAATTTGACATTGTATACAATCTGACTTGTACATTTCTATTAACTCTCTCAACTCCCTGATACTTTTCTCTGACTATCCTTTCTCTATCACTGCATATAGGTTGTAAAACACCTGTACTAAATGATTCTTAAACCTTTCTATATCTTCTGTTTCCAGCACTATCTTCATTTCAAGAGGAGGCATTTTCTCTGTTACTTAGCTCTGTTCATTTCTTCTGAACTTGAGTATTACAACCTTTTCAATAGGTCTTTTTAGCAATGAGAACCAAAACCAAAAATTAAAGGAGGATAGAAAATAAAATGTAGAAAATGGTTCCCCTCAAGAGATATTTTTAAATAAACAGAAAGAAAGAAAACCTATTGTTCCCAAGAAATGAAAATATATTTGTTATTGAGCCTGGGAAGAAAGTTCTCCCACAGACTGAATAAATATTAGTTCCTTTCTTTTTGCCCCTTCTGCCTGTAATCCCAAATCCCTCTTCTGTCTTCAAGCTGGGAGCCTCTCTTGCCTCAGCTGGACACATGTAAAAAGATGGGACACACTTTTTAAAAAATTAAAGTACAGCACGCATACGTTAAATTGTTCATAAGTGTACTGTTCAATAATTTCACAAACGAAATACATACGTACTCAGCACCCAGACCAGAAAGCAGCTTTTGCAGCCCACCTGAAATCCTCATCCAGTGACTGTCTCATCCCAAGGGTAAACACTGCTGGAACTTTCAACCCCATAGATCTGCTTTTCCTGCTTTGGAACTTTATATAAATGGAGTTATACAGCGTCTGGATTCTTTCACTCAACACCTTGTTTGTGAGTTGTCCATACTGTTGCCTGTAGTTGTAACATGTTCATTCTCGTTTCTGTGGAGTATCCTGTCGTGTGATTCTACCACAACGTACTCTCCTGTAGATGGGAAGGTACATCCATCCTTGGTCAGGAAAATAAGGATAGTCACAGGTTTCACATGGGTATTTTTACCTGAGTTGACTGTTATAATAATTCAGGTAAGTGCTTGCGTTCAGGAGATGCCAATGATCTTTTTCTAAACTTTTAAATTAGACTCAAATGCAGCATCTGAAAACTGTCAGTCTGGCAGCTGACATTATGTTGAACACTGAAATCTATTTTTGTAAGCAAAGATGTCTCAGTCCTGTGGCCATGTGAGCAAAAACTAAATAGAAAAGCCATAGGAAATGTTTTCTCTGTTCTTTTAAAAGTAGACATTCAACATTTAGGCAACATTTATTGAGATTTTACTATGTGTCATGAAATGTACTAAACACTTNTTTTAGCAATGAGGACCAAAAACAAAAATTAAAGGAGGTCTTCCACAGGACAGAAAATAAAGTGTAGAAAATGGTTCCCATCAAGAAATGTTTTTAAATGAACAGAAAGAAAGAAAAACTATTGTTCCAAAGAAATGAAACTTTTTTTTTTTTTTTTTTTTTTACTGAGCCTGGAAAGAAAGTTCTCCCACAGACTGAATAAATATTAGTTCCTTTCTTTTTCCCCTTCTGCCTGTAGTCCCAAATCCCTCTTCTGTCTTCAAGCTGGGAGAGTCCCAAATCCCTCTTCCTGTAGTCCCAAATCCCTCTTCTGTCTTCAAGCTGGGAGCCTCTCTTGCCTCAGCTGGACACATGCAAAAAGATGGGACACACTTTTTTAAAAAATTAAAGTACAGCACGCATACGTTAAAATGTTCATAAGTGTACTGTTCAATGATTTCACAAACGAAATACATTCGTACTCAGCACCCACACCAGAAAGCAGCTTTTGCAGCCCACCTGAAATCCGCATCCAGTCACTGTCTCATCCCAAGGGTAAACACTGCCGGAACTTTCAACACCATAGATCTGCTTTTCCTGCTTTGGAACTTTATATAAATGGAGTTATACAGCATCTGGATTCTTTCACTCAATGCCTTGTTTGTGAGTTGTCCATACTGTTGCCTGTAGTTTTAACACGTTCATTCTCGTTGCTGTGGAGTATCCCGTCGTGTTATTCTACAACAACTTACTCTCCTGTACGTGGGAAGGTACATCCATCCTTGGTCAGGAAAATAAGGATAGTCACAGGTTTCACATGGGTATTTTTACTGAGTTGACTGTTATAATAATTCAGTTAAAGGCTTGAGTTCAGTAGATGCCAATGTTCTTTTTTTAAACTTTTAAATTAGACTCAAATGCAGCATCTGAAAACTGTCAGTCTGGCAGCTGACATT
>NW_007772226.1:0-4971 GCF_000696425.1 Galeopterus variegatus | reverse complement strand
AGTATGGCCATCAGTGACCCAAAGGACGTTGACGGGGCATTTTGCAGCACTATGTCTCTCACACTGCCTGTAAAGTTTTCATCGTCCAGGCCACAAGTGTTCACATTAAACATGGACCGCCACATTCCCAGCTCCCGAATGATTTGGACTGACTCAGCATACGTTTGCCATTTACTAACAATGTTGGGCAGTTCTCCAGCATTTGCCCACACGGTTCGGGCAGCTGCGTTCATTACCTGGCCCTTGTGCATATCTGTGGCTATTCTGTCCCGCTGCCTCAGAGACAGGTGCATGGTAATGGAGGCCAATTTCTCCATCTCCTCACCAGAGCACACCACATTATCCACCCGTAGGTCCCATAACTGCAACAGCCAAGCAGCCAGGGTCTCCCCATGTTTCTACCTGAAATGTCTGCCCACATCAACCAGTTCAACCTGGGTATATGGGACATAGGTGGTGAACTGGGTTACCTGTGGATCACCCACCGATTGTCTGTCTGGTCCCATAGCTGCTCGTGCCTCAATTTCTCATGCACAACAGGTCGTGCCTGGAGACGCCTGGTGTTCTCCAACTCACCACTGGGTTCATCATTGTCCCTGGTGTGAGAGGCTGGAGTGGCCAGTCGCTGCACGTCATCCTCTAGGACATTTATCTGTGTTTCCAATAAGTGTGCTTTTCTCTTCGAATCTTTCAGTCGCTGCACATCATCCTCCAGGACAATTGTCTGTGCTTCCAACAACTCTGTTTTCTTCTTTAGCTCTATATAAGTTTGCAGCATAGTGAGCAGTAGCCAGGCTCCGGTCAGCAGAAAAGTGGCCACTGGGCACCACATGCTGAAAGACAGCCACATTTCTTCCTCATCCCAAGGGGCTCTCCACTGTAGTACCTGGTCTATGCTGCCTTGCATTACAGCAAGCAGCAACCAAATCCTGGTTAACAGGAAAGTGGCCATAGGGCACAGCACATACAAAAGTAGCCACATTTCCTCCTTCTTCCACGGGCTTTTTGGCTCCTGTACCTGCTCAGAATCCTGATGACCATCCCAGTTGTAGAGCTAGGGATGGGTCTGGAGCTAACAGACCCCTCGAGCCCGTCCACAAACCCTTCACATGCAGGTCTATGAGCTAGGAAACTGGAAAAAAGGTCCTTGGAGCCTTGGTTGAGGTAGGAATAGTCTTTATTCAGCACACACATGTCTAAGAGCTAAGCAGTCCAAAGAAAAACTCAGAAACTCAACTGCTACTGGCAAAGTCCAAAGAAAAACTGAGCAACTGCTAGCAGAGTAAACATGCTCTATTTTTAGATGCAAGCTTTACCTGCCAGCTTCTGCTTCAGAAACTGAAGAACACACAATAGCAACAAAACTAAAAAGGTACATTGGTGTTCATGAGCACTAACTCTACCCACATGCAATTTGTTTACAAGAATGTGCTGCACGACCCCCAACTGGACCTGAGTTAAGGGGGCCTGACTAAATTATTCTATTTTCCCCCACATATGTACACAGAACTCACAGTTGACCCCTGCTTCCTCTCATGTCTCTTGAGGTTGGCAAAAAATTAGTGGATTTCTTATGATTGTTAAATATGTCCTTGGAAGCAGGCATTCTTCTGAGGACAATAAAGGCATTTAGTTGATATTATGCTGACGTTCAATACACAGTAGTATTTTATCACTTAGTAGTAAACATTCTTAGCCTCTGATACTCCATATTGAACATATATCAATTTCCCTACATTCTTATTAAGTCATCATTCTCAATGAATCAGGTGATATGGATATATGCTTTTTATTAGTAAGTTGCTTTACTCTCTATGACAGTTTTGCTATGTAGTAGAAGCAAGGGCTCAATTATATAATAACATAAAAACTAGTGTTTTTTTCTTAGAATGTAAGTTATTCCATGTTTTGAGGAAGCACGACACAAGTAGCTGTAACATAAAAGTTGTGATCATTTGAAGGTCTTTTAGGAACACAGTAAATTTCTTTTGGTCAAATGAAAAAGGGAAAAGGACACACTTGGTTTTCAGAATGGATATTCAGTTGACATTAACTTCAGTGGCACCCTGTCTTGAGGAGTTCTCACCATCCCCATTTGAGGATTTGGAACTCATGAATATAATGGGCAGCCTAGAAGGAAACAAACAACCTCACTTAACAGTAAAATGGTAGTTATCATTGTTTATTATTAATAATTGTTTTTATAATACTTTTCAGTTTTAAAAATTATCTTTATTCAGTGCACAATAAGATAATGTCATTAAAATTTAAAATTAAAATGGGCTTCATTTTACCAATGAGGTAACAGAGTCTAAGAAATGTCAAAAGAATTATCCATAGTCCTATAGTGAGTTGACCCCAGTTATTTTTACGCTGAATGGTGTATTTTCCTGTGTCACAGATAACATCAGTTAATATATTTAAGGAGGACTGAGTCTGTTAGGGATGTAATAGAAAGGATTCTTGCCTTGCATGGGGAGGATAAACTAAGTGACTAGCAACTGCTAAAATCTGTTTCAAGTAACATTTTCTTTGCATCTAAACTCCATTTTCGAAATTTTACATCTACTAGCTATGATTCTAGTTAATACGACCCTTTATCATACCCTGCCTCTGGTGTGTGCTACATTTTAGCAATAAAAGCTTATTTACTTCATTATGGACAGAGCTTTGGAGGGATCTGGTGTATTCTTTGTTTTATTTTTTTCCCCCCAGGAAGACTCAGATATATTTTTGAGATTTGATTAGATCAAAGACTGAATGATGTGCATCTCAGTTATAAGTGGATATAAATTCTATCTTTTATTTGAGGTCTAAAGTAGATAGCGGTGAGAAAGGAAATTACTGTTTCTACAACCATCCCAAATTTCATTGTAGGCTTTGCGCTGCAGTAATAAGTCTAGATAACTAGATTTGCTTAGTAAGATGGATAGATTTATTGGTTCCATTTTAAAATTTTTATGTGAATAAGTAAACTGCTACCAGTTGCGTGTATTTCATCTCTTCTAATAATGTTTTATTGCCATCTGCTCCCCTGCATTTTGACATCATTAAACTAAACAGTCCACTTGCCATAAAGGCCTAACTGGAGCTGTCCATTGTCAAAACTGGGATGCGAAGCACATAAATATGCTCTATCTCCCTTAGATCAAGTGGATTTTTGTTTAGAATTATAATTCTTAGATAGAAAAAAATAAAAGTAACAACCATTAACTGCCTGCTTTCTTTTCTTCAAAATGTTCTTGTATTGGAATTTATTTCCATGATGGAAGCTTTCCAGTGTTGATGCAAGTGCACATCTGTGAAAGCTCTTCTTTCTCATATTCTTTTCATCCTGAGATTAAAATATTTAACCTTTTATAAATGAAAATATCTAGATTTGTTCATGTATGCTTTTCAGAAAGAATTATTACTTTTTATTAATTGATGCATATGGTTTAATCTAGGGTTGGCAAACTATGGAACTTGGTCACATCTGGCTCACCACCTATTTTTGTAAATAAAGAGTTATTGGAGCACAGCCATGCTCATTTGTTTATATATTGTCTATGGCTTCTTTCACGCTACAATGGCAGGGTTCAATAGTTGCAAAAGAGCCCATAAAGCCCACAAAGCCTGAAAGATTTACTCTCAGGCCCTTTACGGAAAAAAAATTGTTAACTCTGGTTTTAAAACACATGAAAAAACAATTATGCTTGATAGATCTGCACATAGATACAGACTTTATTGGGTACCATGAACACCCTTGGCAGCACTAACTTGACAGCACTGTGATGGCCTATTTCCTTGTCTATTTCACCCTCTACAAGGTAAACTCTTGGGGGCAGGTATCTTACTCTTGGACGTGTCTTTCATACTAGAAGAATATTTAGATTTAAAATATTTTATGTCAAGAGAGAGGTGGCAGATCCATGTGAGGACAAAGAGAGTGCAACAAACACTATTCCTAGAATCCTTTAAAAATATTTCCTGGTCCTTTCTTGCAGTCTGGGGGGATAAGGCACACATCTTGCTGTCAGTGTAGTACCCATTGCACTGCCCAGCTTCTGCTCAGCTGACCAGCTGAACACCTCTAACCCCTCAGGGGTTCTAGCCAGGCCCCTGGAATTCTCATGACTCCTCCTTGCACCCCATCCCCTGCATGCATCCAACCCACTGAGCACTGTGTGCATGGTTTCTGTCTTCTGTCCATCCGTCTGTCTCTCAAGTCCATTCATTTCTTTCCAGTACTACCCACCTGGTTTGCCCATCCCCCAGCCCCCTTATCCCAGCCTCTGATGTTCTCCTGGCCTCTGGACTCACCTCCTCTAAGCCAGTCTTCCTGTAGGAGCAGAATCTGATCCTGCTCCTCCTCTGCTTCCTGTGGCCTCAGGATGGAAAGCACCTCCTTCAACCAGGCATGACTGGGTTCCAGAAATATAAGCCATAGGGCAGAACTCCAAGACTCCTAGAGAGGACTTGAAGCTGGAGAAGCCCCTGCATTGAAGGACTGGACCCACTGCCTCCTCCTCCTGGCAGGTGGCCTGGACAAGGGCACTGCCCTCCTAACAGATGAGTGTGAGGGGACTTCTGCTTCAGCCCTGGGTATTGAGACATCTAGCCTGCAGGCAAAGAAGAAAGTTACCAGAGGAAGTTCCCCCAATGAAACCAAGAAAGAGGAAGATACGGGGTCCACGGAACAAGCAATTCTTTTCATCTATTCTCAACGTTCATCCATAAGATGAGTTATTTGTTGGAAAGGAAGGTACCTTTGAACAGTTGAAGAACCATAGGAGAATGTGGAAACATGGCGGCGGGAAGGAAGTGAGCCGCCTGCACCCCGCGCCGGCAGGATCCCAGAGGCCACCAGCAAGAAGAGGAACTCAGAAAGCCTAATCGTGAGTCAGAATCTCTAGTGTCCTTGCTTGCGCCAGGGGGTAGCTGTTACTACCCAGGTGGATTGCTCTGAAGGATTGCTGAGACCTTGAAGGG
>NW_007772225.1:0-4972 GCF_000696425.1 Galeopterus variegatus | reverse complement strand
TATAAGTGAAAGTAGACACTATTAATAAAAGTCGTATCCTTTATTAAGTTTTAACAAAATGCCAGGCATTCCCTCCCAACCTACTTTAGAGTAAGATATTATCTCCATTTAACAGTTTAGGAGTCTTGTGTGTATGTGTCGTGTTTTTTCTTTTCTCTTTTTTGTAACTTTTTATTTTAATACAATTTCGAACTTACAAAAAAGTTTCAAGAACAGTAAAAAGAATCTCTTAAATACCCAGATGCATCAATTGTTAACATTTTCCCACACTTGCTTTATCATTCTGTCTCCCAATGGATAGGTAGATACCTACTTTTTAAAAACTGAGCCATTTGAGAGTAAGCTGCAGACAGCAGGACTCTTCAGCCCAAAATACTTCAGTGAGAAAAGGACATTCTTTAACAAAACCTTACTACAACTATCAAAATCAGGAAATCTCACACCAGCACAATGCTGGTATCCAATGCCCAGTCCATGTTCAAATTTCTCCAAGTGTCCCAATCACGTCCTTTATAGCTATTTTCCCCCCCAGGCCAGGGTCTAATTCAGAGCTATGCATTGCTTTTGGTTGTCATGTCTCTTTATTTTCTACTCTGCCATCTTCACAATGTCACCCTCAAATAATTTCCTGTCATGTCTCCTCGGTCTCCTTCAACCAGGATTAGTTCTTCAGCCTTTCTTTGGTTTTTGTGACCTTGACATTTTGGGGAAGTACAGGCCAATTGTTTTGTATAATGTCCCTCAAGATGGCTTTTCTTTTATTTCCTCATAATTACATTAAGGTTTTATGTTTTGGCAGGAATATCACAGAAGGGATGTGTATCACAATCAGGAGCTGCTTGACGTTGAATTGTTCCATATTGGGGGTGTCACCTTTGATCACTTGATTAGGTGGAGTCTGCCAGAACTCTCCACTGTAAAGTTACTATTTTTCCTTTGTAACATAAGTGGGAAGATATTTTTAGTCTGTAGATATCCTGATCCTCATCAAACTTTTACCTGCTAGTTTTAGCATTTATTGACAATTTTTTTGCCTGAATCAATAGTAATTAATGTTTGCAAATAACTTAATGTTATCCCTTAATGTTTGCAAAGTAGAGACTTTCTTATTCCATCATTTCTCCTACATTTATTAGTTGGCATTTGACTATAACCAAGTGGTTTTCCTTCTACTCATAGATTGATTGATTTACACCAGTTTGGACTCATAGATTCTTATTTTATTCAATGGGTTATAATACTTTACTACCATTATTTATTCCGATGTTCAAATTGTCCTAGTGAGAAATTGCCTTGTGAGAGCCTCTTCAGGCCTGCTTCTATGTCCTTTTAATGTGCCTCCATCCTCCTCTGAGCCCGTCCTTACTTTCTGACATAGTGAGATACTCCAGGCTCGTCTTCTTATTTTATTCAATGGGTTATAATACTTTACTACCATTATTTATTCCGATGTTCAAATTGTTCTAGTGAGAAATTGCCTTGTGAGAGCAGGCCTGCTTCTATGTCCTTTTAATGTGCCTCCATCCTCCTCTGAGCCCGTCCTTACTTTCTGACATAGTGAGATACTCCAGGCTCGTCTCGTGCTTTTCCTGCCCCAGCCCTGGAATCAGCCATTTCTCCAAGGAGTCTGGTTCTTTTTAGTAGTCAACGGTATTTAGAAACCAAGATCTGGATAAGTGTGTTCATGGCTATTGTTGTATTGTTTTTAAACCATTTCCAATTCCATAAAATTCTTCACCTTCCTCCATTCATTATTTATGCGTCTATATATTCATTCATTCGCTCAGTCCTACGATACGCAAAATATTGCTATACCCATCCCACTGTGAAAACACACTTTCTAAGTAGAGTTCAGTATTTATCAGCAGCTCTTTTAGCCGTTACACAGAAGATACAGTCAAAGTACTGTGTTCAAAAGTTACCTGGGTTATTGTTTGTTCTCCCTTTGATACGGTTATGTTATTTATTGGAAATACAGATTAGGTTTATTTGTTTTTGTTTGTTATTCCATTTTGGGGTGTCCCCCTCCTGTTGATTTAAAGGATCCTGCACCCTCAACCACTTAACTGTTGTTACAATTCTTGCTCAGGTGTGGGCCCACACTACATGGGGCGTTTGGACATGCTTCCATGTTTTTTCCTAATCCTACAGCACCACATATTTTCACCCTAATTTACATTCTTGGGAGACTTTTCTAATTATTCTTTCTAAGCTTAGCTGCCACCAACCTTCTCCCCTTCTCCAAACTGGAGCCAAATTTCCCCACTTTCTGGCTTTGTCCACACTATTTCTCTACTCAGACATCCCTGTCTATTCAAGGTCCAGCCCAAGTCTTACTTCCTCCAAGATGCTTTCAGGGACTCCTAGGTCCCTAGGAGAGCCAGACCCCAGCCCAAGCTGGTCAGGATCACAGGCTTGGCCCAAAGAAGTCCACAGAACTCAGGTGAATAGAAAACCAAGCAGCCCTGGGCCATGTTCAGGCCACAGGGTGCCACCTAAATGGCTCCTGTGATTGTGGGTGTTCTGATCGGCCTCAGCTTCTTGAGCAGAGCCCTAAAGCAGGAAGTTCTTGTGGAATTTGCACACTGCATTTTCCTACTATATCAGTGGAGCTTGAGGGGGTCAGGTCCCTGGCAAAGCCCTAAGGTTAGAGTCTGGAGCAAACCACCACGTTTTCTGGTTTCCATCCTGGAGGGTGAGAGGTAGTGGGTTCTGGGATGCAAAGATTCTGAAGCCTGAGGTCTGGGGCAGAATCCCACCCACCCACATACAAAGGGTCTTCAGTTGAAAGTGTGTATTATGAAAAAACTATGCATGAATTTCAATTTTTTTTTTGCACCAAAATAAACTCATACTGACCTGTTATAACATGTTTGAACAGGATCTAGTTTGAGGCACTAAGAAGGATAGACATCCATCAGTTTGAAAAGAGCCCCTATCAGAGCAACATGAATTCTACTAAAATTAAAGCGAGAATAAACATCAAATTTATGGTGAAGCTTGGGTGGAAGAATGGTGAAATCAATGATGCTTTACAAAAAGTTTATGGCGACAATGCCCCAAATAAATCAGCAGGTACAAATGGATAACTCGTTTAAGGAGGGAATGAGAGGATGTTGAAGGTGAAGCCCACAGCGGCAGACCATCCACATCAATTTGGGGGGAAAAGTTAATCTCATTCGTACCCTAACTGAAGAGGACCTCTGATTAACAGAAGAAACAATAGCCAGAACCTCAGACAACTCAACTGGTTCAGTTACATAATTTTGACTGAAAAATTGCAGTTGAGAAAACTTTCCACTGTATGGGTGCCGAAATAGTTATTCCCAGATCAGCTGCAGACAAGAGCACAGCTTTCAATGGAAATTTTAATCAAGTCAGATCAAGATCCTGAAGCATTTCTCTGAAGAATTGTAACAGGAGATGAAACATGGCTTTACCAGCACAATCCTGAAGACAAAGCACAACCAAAGCAATGGCTATCAAGAGGTGGAAGTGAGCCAATCAAAGCAAAAGTGGACCAGTCAAGAGCAAAGGTCCTGGCAACAGTTTTTTGGGATGCTCAAGGCATTTTGTCTGTTGACTTTCTGGAGCATCAAAGAACAAAAATATCCGCTTATTATGAGAGTGTTGGGAAAAAGTTAGCCAAAGCATTAGCAGAAAAACACCCAGGAAATCTTCCCCAGAGAGTCCTTGACAATGTTCCTGGTCATCCCTCTCATCAAACGAGGCAATTTTGTGAGAGTTTCTCTGGGAAATCATTAGGCATCCACCTTACAGTCCTGATTTGGCTCCTTCTGACTTCTTATTGTTTCCTAATCTCAAAAAAATCTTTAAAGGGCACCCATTTTTCTTCAGTTGATAATGTAAAGAAGACTGCATTGACATGGTTAAAAATTCCCAGGACCCTCAGTTTTTTAGGGATGGACTAAATAGCTGGTATCATCATTCACAAAAGTATCTTGAACTTGATGGGGCTTATGTTGAGAAATAAAGTTTCTCAGTAAACTTTCTGAAGTCCCCTCATACGCACACCTACACGTCCAGATACCTCTGCTATCAGCAGCCTTTGGCAGCCCCCATCCAGGACACACTCCCTCTGCTCCCCTCTACTAGACCCCACATGGGGTATACAAGCCAGAAAAGAGAAATTTAAAACTGGATGTCAAACATCATCACTCTATAGTTCAAAGAGTAGCCCCATCACAGGGGGCCAGTCCAGCCCTAGAGGATCCACACTTTCCCTTCGCCTGGGCTATGGGGCATGCAGGCCCTGAGAACCTGACTCATTGGGGGCTCATGAGGGGTAAGGCCAGTTTGGGTGTCTTGCCATTGAGCAATACTGCCTGGTTCACTTGCAGCCCCCTAGGCCCCTCTCGACACACTCCTTCCTTGGATCCATGGTTCACAGGATGGATCTTTGACCTCCATGTCAAGTTGCCCTGGCCTGACACTGTCATGGAGACCAACAGATGCTGTCACGTCCTGATGGACACAGTCTGGCATTCCGAGCAGTCTGTTTCCACTTGGGAACAGTGAGTGCAAATTTAGCTCTTGTTACATAGACACACCTCCCTCTGTGTGCACTTCTAATGAGGCAGCATGTGCGCGCGTAGCTCTTGTTACATAGACACACCTCCCTCTGTGTGCACTTCTAATGAGGCAGCATGTGCGCACGCACACACCTCCCTCTGTGTGCACTTCTAATGAGGCAGCATGTGCGCGCGCACACACACACACACACACACACACACACAAGCTGTTGAACTGCAGACACGGTGCAGCTTTCCAGTGAGAGTGGATTTCAAGGGTGTATTTTTATAAGGAAGAAATGACATAAGTGTCCCTCTTTGTCATTTAAATTTCATGAAAATCAACTATAGATAGTGTGTAATTGAGCACAGAATAGGGCCCAGAATATACTCTGAAATAACTAGAGCCTTTTTATCAGGTTATATATGAAAAAAAAGTC
>NW_007772224.1:0-4972 GCF_000696425.1 Galeopterus variegatus | reverse complement strand
TTGCCTTGAAAGCACACGTTTTCCTGATTTTTTACATTCATTTTGACATTAAAATGAAATATTTCTTTTGAACACACTTCAAAGAACGCTAACATTGTAGGCAAAGTAACTGCCTTCAATTACGCTTGGAAATATTTGCCGTCCTTATCACCTTGAATCAGTGACACAGATTTGCCTTGCTCAGGTAAATGCAGCAATTGCTCTGGCATTAACACTAGGGAAGCATTCGCAGACAGCATGACTAGGAAAGCATGTGAAAGTTCCTATATACGTTTGTGTGAGTATTGAGTCATTTCATTGTTATTATCAAACTTTGGGGATTCCTGGGGCATTTTGATGTTTTAAGGCACTAACAAGGTAGGATGTTTAAAAATCAGAACTATCGTGGGAAAATTGTGAATCTGATTCAAGAACAATACAAATAAATGAATAACCAATGTTAGGGAAGTCTTCACAACAACAACTGGCAAGAGAGCACAGAGCTAGTCACTGAGTTTAGAGGCCTTTCTCAGAAAAAAGGAGCGCTATGACTCCTTGAATAATAATATCCACAATTAGTGCTTATCTGCCAATCGAGTATTGCCAAATGGACATGTTATTTTAGAGAAAACTGGACTATTATTCCAAAAGTATAAATTTTCTAAGTTTCCTGATATTCAAATTGCAGAGAAAATTCTTACATGGGAAGTGTGGTAGGCCATGCCCAAAGTGGTTGGTAATTAACTCCACTCAAGGCCTTGAAATAATGGATCATGTGACTGCACTGTGCATCCATTATCCTAGTCATTGTTATGGTAGGCCGGGAAGCAAGAAGAAACTGGAAGTCAAGCTAGAAATGTTGCATGATATCTTAATTTTTGATCAGATGACATAGCTTGTTAAAAGTTGGAGTTCCAGGTGACGTGATTGGAAGCTCATTCTTTGGAGGGAGATGTGGCAGGACATTTCCCTGGACAGGCAAAATACTACTGCCACCAACCAAGCATGTCTGCTGTGGGGAACTGGAGTTCCTGAGCAGCCACATTCAGCCACATCACTGAGCCTGCCAGTCTTTGCTAAAGATATATTCTTTTAGTTCATCCCAATAAACTATAAGTTCTATGAGAAAAAAAAAAAAAGGATGAATTTGATCTTTCCAAATTGTCTGACTGGTTGAATATTCTTTTTCCCTTTGTTTGCAACTATATATTAATGATATACAGTAGAATTTTAATACAAAGTACTTCATTAAAGAGGAAAATAGTACATATGTGAACATGAACTAGCTGACCATCTAATTCCAGTTCTATTCCCTGATGGCTGTCTATATCACAAGAAATTCATGCCAAAGCATATGTAAGTCTCATAAAAATATAACAATACACAATTTATTAGGAGAGTCCAGGGGACATTAGATCTAACCTGGAGTTTAGGGTTCAGAAATGAAGCAAGACATAGCCACATGGTATGGGGCTGCTACCAAGAGGAGCAGAACCAACAGCCCACTTCATCTTCCACCTGAAGAGACTGAGCTAGATCAGAAAGTCCCAGTTTGGGAATCTAAGATTCAAATAGCCATTAGATTCTCTTTATTCTAAGATAACAGAACCAAAATTGAGGGATGCTTGGCTTTAGACTGAGTTCCACCATGAGATAGCTTTAAACCTTATAAATTAATATATCAATTTATTCAGCAATAATGTATGGAGCACCAACACTGGGTCTTACCCTGTTTATTCCTGGATTCAGGGTCCCTGACCTCAGGAACCTTACAATCGAGCAGGGATGACAAATACTAAATATTATCATACAATGTGCAATAAATACTATAGACAAAAAAGTACAGTCAATTAGTGATTCTACTAAGGAGACTTGAGTTAGGAAAGGCCTCTCTGAAAAAGTGACATTTAAACTAGTAGTTCTGTATTTTGCACATTAGAATCACCTGGGGAGTTTTCAAAACTATTTGAGTGACTGGCCTTACACCAGATCAAAGGAATTTCATCTAGAAATGAGTCCAGGTAATAGTATTTATTAAAATTTCCCCTAAGTGATTATAATTTGTGCCAGCATTGAGGGCCTCTGATTTCAGCTGATATCAAAAGGCAGGAAAGAGCTGAGTAGAGAGTAGAGAAAAGTTTTCAAGGCAGAAAGAACCACCTTTGCCAAAACACTGGAAAGAGCCTGCCACATTTAGGAATTAAAAGGAAGCCAGTGAGAGATGGATTAGGCAGCGACACTGGATCTGGTGCCCTATGTAAGCAGTGTGAAGGATTTCAAGTTTTATTGTAAGTACAATGATAAACGTCTAAACATTTAGCAGGGAACTGACATAACCAGTTTCTCAAGATCACTGCAGCTCCTCTCTAGAAAAAGTACTAGAAGGGTCAAAAGAGGAACTGGTGACTAAGGAGGTGAGAGAAGAGGACGATGGCTTGCACTTAGGCTCCTAGCAACAGATAGGGAGAGGGAATTATTTTGAGCTATTTCAGAAGTAGAGGTGATGTTTTGCTAAATTAAATAAAAGAGTGTGAGGGAGAAGTGTGAGAAAAGATTTCTAGGTTTATGGTTGGAACAGCTGGGCAAAAGGACACACATTTGCTGAGATCTTTAACACTGGAGGAGATGGTGAGGGTTGGTTTGTACCTGTAAATTTGAGGTACCCGTGAAACATCCAAACAGAGGTGTCAGGTAGGGAGTTTGATATATGGGTCTTAGGAAAAAGTCTAAGATACCAATTTAGAAGTCGGAAGCATATAGATGGTATTTGAAGCCATGTGTGATACAGCAGCCTGGAAAGATCACAGGATAAGAGGACCCAAATAGTTTCAGTCTCAACTTTATTATTGTAAAATGACCAGCAGTTCTCAAACTTCACTGTGCCTCAGAACCATCCACAGGGTTTGTTACAACATTCATTGTTGGGCCCCACCTTCTCACGTTTCTGATTTTGTGTGTCTGGGGTGGGGCCTGTGAATTTGCATTTCTGACAAGTTTCACAGGTGACACTAAAGAGTTGCTGGTAGGCATCATGCCTAAGAACTAGACGATCTAGGATTTCCCTTCCTTCTCTAATATTCTATGGCAACTGTACTGTGCCATCTGCAAAAGTTCTCAAGAAAACTTGTCCAAATGTCAGACAGAGATTTTATTATTGCAAGATGAGAGGATTGTAAAACGAAAAGATAGAGGTATGATCACAGGAAAGGTTAAGAGCTGTTTTTTGCCTTTGTTTTTTAAAATGTTGGACAAATAAGACAGTTGACATATTTATTAAACATCTTCTTTATGCAAAGCATTTTACAGCAAGATAAATCTATAATCTCTTGAAATAAGTTGAATACATTCTCCTATTGGCATTGTGGATGTTTTTGAAGAACCTGATGAAATTTAAAGATCTCAGTTCAGCACTTTAAGCATCATTCTTTCACACATAGTCAAAGAAGCTTGAAGTACAACGATTGAGACACACAAACCACAACGCCTATGCATTTTGCATTTTGCACACACACATGCATACAGAATCAATAAGATTGTGAGAATATTGTTTTATTTTACTCTTATTCCTTCATCTCATTCAGGATTGACATAAAAAACAAATAACTCAATATTTAAAGAAAGGTTTCAAGTACCTTACTGTTATTAGTTATTGGCAACTAAATATTTTTTTTAAAAAAGCACTCCTTTGTTAGACTTCTTCACTGCCACATTATCAAAGTTGAATTACACATTTTTCATAGAATTGTTGAGGTAGATAAGTTTTGAACTTCAGTTTACCCCTTCTGTGGATGGTTCATGGACAGCTAAACAAATTTTCCAAGCATACGTAAGAGAACTATACCACCTCTTCCAGTTTCTAAAGTAGCATACTGATATTATCTATGCAGACAGAACCATAAACTCTTCCTTCAAAATCCTAATTTTCTGACAGGTTGTGTTTGTGTTCAAGATTGGTATTTACAAGGTGACTGAGTGAGGTGAGGGGCTCATTCTGTGAGAAATGAAATAGATCAAGACATTTTAAAACCTTGCTGAAGTGAATAGCAACTTCCCCACTTTGGGCTAGGTATTTGCTGTGAGTCCTAAAATGTCACCAAATAAAATTTCAGGCTACTAAGAGACAAAAACAAAGAATTTTTTTCTATTATTTTTTTCCCTATACAAGATATACAAATAGCATTGGCACGGCTTCCAGCCCTCAGCTGAAGATGGGCTTACTTCAAACACCTAAAGTCTAGAATCTTTAGGATGGTAAACTGACTTGAACAGAATGACATACCCTACAGACAAGGTCCTATTCTTAAAGAGCAAGTGTTTCAAAGAAAAGCAGTAGTCTGCCCCCTTTTCTTACTCTCTGGTGACAGAAGCCATGAGCCATGGATGATACATCCAGCCACAACCCTTACCTCATATGAGGAGGGTTCTATGTGACATCCAAACGCACTGCCTAACCTCAGTTAAGACATTAAAGGGAAGATTCTCTGTATTCTCTAGTAGAAATATTAAGCTATAAATAAGCAGATTTCTGGACAGTGAGGTGTTCTCATGGGAGTTATGCAAGCATTACACGTCCTTTTTCCTTGCTGAATAAAGGGACTGGGCATAAAATCTTGGTGTGACTTGTTTCTTAATTCATTTATTTCCCATGAAAAAGAAAAAAAAATGTATTACTTTTTATGGGTCTTCAGTCTATTAATTTTAATTATGGAGTCTTCAGTCCCATAAACAGGAATTCGACTGAGATTTCCTATTACATAAGATTAAATGGCTGACAATGATATTAAAACAAATTAGCAAAATGTTTGGAATCAAAATAATGGAATCTAGCAGAGGTACAAGAACCTATATGTATGTGATATGTAAATGGAAGAAAACAAGAGATTGAGCCCGCGGGACAGACGAGTATTTATAAAGGCAAGGAAGATGGCGTCAGGTCTGAGCGGCCGCGCCAGGAGACAGCGTGATCCTGTGAGCCGTGTGCTGTGATACCAGA
>NW_007772223.1:0-4972 GCF_000696425.1 Galeopterus variegatus | reverse complement strand
CCCCGAGAAACAGCCCTTTCAGCCTTGCTGATTCCAGCCTCAGCAATCTCTGCTCCACTTCCCTCCTCCTATCCCTCCAGGCCCCCTGACCTTGTTAAGCAGCAACTCATCCTGAAGTTTCTTCATGTTGGCGATCTCCTCGCTGAGTGAGTTCTGTGGGGACAAGTGTGAAGTGAGGGAGTGGGCCTAAAAGGGACTTTCTCTAGGAGCTGCAAGCAGCCGGCAGCAAACAGAGACAGGCCTGAGGGGACCCAGGAGGAATGGGGTGGGCACAAATAGAGTTGCAAGGGAGTGGGGGTAACGGGGCCAAAGATGCATCTAAAGAAAGAAATCCAGAGGATTCAGGGTTTGAGGGTCCATAGGGTTGGTGGTTTTGGGAAATGCCAAGGATTCAGGGTACAGATGCCCCCAGAATTCAGCTCTTGGCTGTTTAGACCAGGTGAAAAAGTGGTCTTAGCAATACGGCACAGAAGTCTATTGAATTCGTCATGCCCAGACTTAGGGAGATAACAGATCTGGGGGAAAGTTCTGGAGCCTCAGGATTCCAGCAAGAGGTAGTGCAGGATTTCTGGTTTTCGCAGTCCTAAGTACGGGTGCACCTTCTCCTCCAGCGCCCCCATTCGCTCCTTGAGGTGAAGCTGTAACCGCTCGTTGGACTCGCTCAGTAGCTTGTCCACTGTCTCGGACAGTCGCTTATTGTGGTCATCATTCATCTTCTCCCGCTGCCGTGCCTGCCCAAAGGAGAGCAGGGCAGGGGTGCTCAAGCCCATGTGGCGCAAAACACGGCCCCTGCTCCAAGCCCGCCCCGCCTCGCCCCTTCAATATCAGCGGCACTCCCAGCCTCTTTGCAGTCTTCGGCCTCCTCACCCGCTGCAGCTCCTGGTTCTTCTCCTCCAACTGGGCCTCCAGCTGCCGAAGCCGCTCCTCAAAGTTCCCATGACGCTCTTCAGCCTAGCGGATGGAACCCATGGCATCGGACTGTACCCCGCCAGAAAACAGTCAGGGTCCAGGCCCCGCCGCCTTCAAAGATGGGTGCCAGGCCCCACCCTCAGAACTCCTCCCCTGCACCTGTGATTCAGGCCCTGTCCCGGTGTCTAGTTTACTTTCTCAAGACCTTTTCTACCCCTTTCAGTCCAAACTAGAGAACACCAACCTCTCCCCAAACTCCAGGCCCTGCCCCATAGCAAGCCCCGCCCTTTCCCCCAGAATCCTGGCTGCAGGTCTTGCTCCAACCCCTCCAGACTCAAGGCCCAGTTCCTGTCCCCAGTAGACTGAAGGTACCCCTCCTCTAGGCCCCAGCCCCCAAACGCACCCACCCATACCCCCGACCCGAGGCCCCCCTCACCTTGCTGAGCGCCGCCACGCGCTGGGCCAGCTGCGCCTCTATCTCGGGCAAGGTCTCTGCCTTCTGCAGCGTCTGCTGCAGCTTCTGCTTGGCGTCGTCCAGCCACTCGGCCAGTTGACGGCTCTTCTCTTCACTCTGGGGGAGGGCAAGGCAGGGGAGAAGAGGAGTTAGGTCGCGCGGGCCACAGCCCTAGCCGCATCGCCCTTTCCCAGGTGCATCCCCACCTGCCGGTACAGCGACTCCTTGCTGGCCAACTCATTCTCCAGCTTGTCGTTGGCGTCGTGCAGAGACGTGGCCTCGCGCTGGGCGCTCAGGTAGCGCTTCTCCAGCGTTGTGATCCGCTCCTCCATATCCTCCCGCTGCGCCAGGGCCTGCGGAAGTGGCAAAGGGCCATGTTAACTACAGCTCCCAGAAGCCCCTGTGGTAGCCTCGGCTTAGAACCCCAGATGAGGCACCCCAGGGTATCCTGGGAAATGAAGTCCCCTGCCACCTGGGCATCAGAATGGTGGTACACCTGCCAAGAGCTCCCGGGACTAGCCCACCTTAAGTCCCCTGCTACCTGAAAGTTAAAATGGTGGTGCTACACCTCCCATGAACTTCTAGGGCAGTATTGGCTTAGATCCTCCCCATACAGATGACCTAAGACCCATGGGATGGGAAGGCTCCACTCCAGCCACTCTCCTCAAAAACTCCAGGCCTTAGGTTTCTCAGCAACTTCCGGCACAGCACAGGCTTAGAATCACAGAGCAAGTGCCCTAGGGTCTCATAACCCTAACCTCCCAAGAGCCACCAAGGTAGCACAGGCTTAGAAGAGGTGCTCCAGGGTTTCATGGGAGATGGACTTCCGGCCATGAGCTGTGTGCTGGGACCACACTTTCCAGCAGCTCCCGCAGCCATCCAGGCTTAAAATCCAAGATGAAGGCCCTAGTGGATGATGAGAAATAAAGTACTCGCTCTCCTTTCTCATCCACTGCCTTCAAGAATCCAGGCCCTACATTTCCCAGAAGCTCCCTAGGGCAGGGGGATTAGGATCAAAGGCCCTAAGCCAGGAAGGGGTGATATACCAATGAAAGATTCAATTTAGAGACACAAGAGAATGTCCCGATGGGAACGTAATAACTAGAACCACTTACTGAGCAACTACTATGTGCCACTTCTAAGCTATCCCTCTGATACGGGCCATACATTCCATTTGAGGAAACAAATTCAGAGAGGGGGAATCCACACAGCTCGTGGATTGAATCCAGGTTCCAACTTTCAGGAGCTCTGTGACTCTGTGATTCTGAGCAGAGGGTTACGGGGAGGGAAGAGACAGAGGGCAGCCCACCAAGGGCTCCAGCCTCACCTCCTTGAGGTCGCGCTGCAGCTTGGAGTTAGCTTCCTCGGCCTTACCCAGCTCGCGGTGAGCGGTGCCCAGCTCCTCCTCCAGCTGGCTCATCTGACGGCACAGCACCGCCAGGCGCTCCCGCAGCTGGCACACCTCTGCACGTTGCCTCTCCAGGGCCTCCTCCAGCTCCGTTGTACGCCGGTTTGAATCCCCACCAGGACCCAGGCCATTGGCAAGGGTCTGGAGAGAGGGAGGAAGTGACACAACCGAGGGTGAGGAGCACAGTCTCATAGAGGGAATGCAAGGAGAAAGTTGATCAGCTGAGGTGGTGGTGGGGATCAAATATAGATAGGGATCGTGCAGGTCACAGTCCACAGGGGTCAGCGAGCTAACAGAAGTTAGCTAGGTGACCTGAATCAGAGGTCAAAGGCCAGTAAGGGGCTAACGGGTTCAGATGTCCTAGGGTCAGTGAGGATCATACCAAACAATACGATCATTACAAAGGGGGCTCAGTGGAGGTCACAGTGAAGGGACTTCCACCTCTCACCTGCCCGTCCCCATCCTTGCCCAGCTCTTCCAGCCCCGAACGCCGCCTAGACAGCTGCTCTCGAAGGCTCAGAGTCTGGAAGAGTGAAAGGGGGACAAGAGAAAAGGGGGTCCCGAAACCCCCAGCTCTACTTCCCACTGGTACTGGCCCTCTAAGGGGATAGGTGCCCCCATCTAAGATGACTTCGGTCCTGTTGGGGCCACCCTTACCCCACTACACTTAGTGGGGTCTACACTTAGACACGATACCCTCATTATCTCTCTCCTTAGCTGCCCCCCATTGAGGGAGTTTGCCCTGACTCCCACCCTTAGCCTTCTTGTGGAGATTTCCTCTTTGGCCTCGCCTTTCCCCATCCAACCATTTCCTCCTTAGTCCCAGCCCGAGCCCAGCCCCTGATTCTCACCTCAGTCTCACTGTCCCTGGGAGGTTCTCCCCTTAGCTCTGCATAATGAGCTTCTACTCTGGAACCCCACTGACTTCTCCCCCTAGTCTCCATATGGATTGAACCTCCCTGTCTTGGCCGCGTCCCCACCTCCTGATTGCTCAGCTCCAGCTCCTCCTCTAGCACTGCCACTCGTTCCAGCGCCATCCGCAGCCGCTCCCGAACCTGGCAAAAGGGGCAGGGCGGGAGTGACATAGAGACCAGACCCAATCTAGACAGTTATCCTGGGCCCAGAACACCCCTGGGACAGGTCTAATAAAGCAAGGTAAGAAGTCTTCTCTCTGTAATGGGTGTGCAGCCCCAACCAGCTACCCAGACAGTCCCACCCACTGGTAGCCTCCATCCTAGTTCCTTCTTCTATTATCAAACATTCGGGTCCCAATCCGCGTCCATAGCTTGTTCCAATCAATCACAGTCAACATTCTTCTCACTTAGGACATCCCCAGCCAATCACAAACAGAATCTCTCATACTCAGGGCAGCCCCAGTCAACCACGGATTTCCATTCTTCAAGCTGGCTCTTCCAATTCTCATACCTTCTCATCCAGGGCCTTGTGGTGCTCGAAAAGAGATTTTAGAGCCTTGAGCACCTCCACTTCGGAGGAGACTCCGCCCGGGGACTGGGCCTGGCGCTTCACCACAGTCATGCGCAGCGACCTCTCGTGCCTGGACACCAGGCATTCCAGGTGTTCCAGGAGGAGCTACAGGGATAGGGCACCGGGTCAAGGAAAAGAGGCAAGGGAAAAGGGGCAGAGTCGAGGAAGAGGGCGATAGATGGAAGGACACATGGAGGAAGAGTTGGCGCCAAGCAAAGGGGCACCGAAAGAGACAGGTCAGGAAGAGAGAGGGGGATGGCAGAGGTAGGATCGGAGTGAGGAAACAAACAGCACGGGAAGAGAAAGGTTTTGGAGACAGGGGAGAGGATACGGAGGAAACAGTGGCACCAGAGGAGGGGACCAGCCAGGAAGTGAAAGCAGGGACGAAGGGAGGACAGGAAGGAGAGATGAGCAAAGACCGCGACCCCGCCCCCCTGAGGCCCCGCCCCAGCGCCCCTCACCCGCGTGTTGTTCCGCTCCGCCTTCAGCTCTGCAATCTCTTCTTCCCTCTCCAGCAGCTGCTCCCGACATAAGTTCAGCTCCTTCGTCAGAGCCGCAAACTCCTGTTCAGGCGCGTGCAGGATCGGGACAGTCAGGTCACTTATTTCCTTATCTCCCTCATTCCACGGGATTGAGAGTTTGAAGGCTCCGCCCCTCCCGCTAAGCCCCGCCCCTTGTTCCCCTCAAGCCACGCCCACCGACGACACGCCTCCCCC
>NW_007772222.1:1578-4972 GCF_000696425.1 Galeopterus variegatus | reverse complement strand
TGAAATACAAAAAAACAAATGAACAAACAAAAACCCCACAGCTAACATTATTCTTCATAGCAAAAGCCAGTAGACTTATTTTCTGAGATGAGGAACAAGATCAATATATCCATTCTCACCACATCTACTTATTGCTGTACTAGATGTGCTAGCCAGGACACTTAGCAACAGAAATATATAGAAAGCAACTACACTGGAAAGGAGGTACAATCATCTTTAGTTTTAATAGCTTTTAGTGAATTCCTCACAATTTTCTAAATACAAGATCAAGTCATCTGTGAATCTTTATTCACTAAAAGCTATTAAAACTAATAAATGACTTCAGGAAAGTAATAGGATAGAAGATCACTGCACAGAAATTAATCAAACTTCTGTTCTTAAGAAATAAACAGTCCGAAAATAAAATTGAGAAAACAATTCTGCATATAATGATATCAAAAGCAAAACATGAGTAAGTCAAACAAAAGAAGAGTAAACTTGAACAATGAAACCTACAACACATGGCCTTCCAGAGCCTCCTGTCTTGGGCTCTGAGAACTGTACCCTAATACCTTAATAGAGAGAAAAGAGATTTCATTCAAGCACTTTGTATTATGAAAATGGGGTCAGAATGAGTTCTACACAACCAAATGTGTATTACTGTCCCATTTTTACAGATGGAAGACTGAGGCCCACTAATAAAAGGAATGAGAATCTATATTTTAGAGGATGGAGTATAGTCACTGCTTGCCCCCACCAACCCCTGCTAATCATCCTGTATTTAAAGGATGCCTGACTTCATGCCAATAAGTGTTCGGCGTTTTTATTATCAATACTATTTATTATTGTAAAATATATACAACAAAAGCTTTGCCATTTTAAGAATTTTTAAGCATACAATTGCATAAAATTAAAAACATTAATAATGCTGTGTAAACACCGCTTCTATCTAATCAAAGCTTTTTTCGACGTCCTAAGCATAATCTCTACCCTCTTATCAATAACTCGCCATTATTACTTCCCCTTCAGTTTCTGACAACCTATAATCGACTTCTGTCTCTGAATTTTCCCTTTTAACTTATTTTTTCTTAACTGACTCATGATAATTCTACATACTTATTTCCCTTTTAGGTTATTTTTTCTTAAGTGACTCATGATAATTCTACATACTTATTTCCCTTTTAGGTTATTTTTTCTTAAGTGACTCATGATAATTCTACATACTTATTTCCCTTTTAGGTTATTTTTTCTTAAGTGACTCATGATAATTCTACATACTTATTTCCCTTTTAGGTTATTTTTTCTTAAGTGACTCATGATAATTCTTAGTTTATTGGATTAGAACAAACATCTTTTAATAGGCTGAAAGAGTTATATTAATTTCTTGTTCGTTTACGAACTTAAAGTTAAATAGAGATAAGATTTTTCCACAGTTTAAAATGCATTTTAAAATATAGATGTGAGTTCTATGACAGGAATACCTATATCAAAACAGAAAAAAAAAAAGTTATTTATGATGATAATCGACTAGTTGACCCAAATTTGAATCTCCGCATTATTTCCACAGTGTCCCAGGTTGACAAACCAGGATTTAATAAAGAAACAGAATTTCACAGCATTGTCCCGTGGGTAGAGGCCAGTCCTTATTCAGTAGGTCCTGGTCTCCTGGTAACAGGACTCCCTGCTGAGCAAACAAGCAAAATGTTTTTCTTCTTTGGCTCCTAAGGGAAGACGAAGAGTCTCCTGGGAAATGTAGTCTCGCTCTCCAGTGACGTCATCAGCACAGGACTATGGGAAGGGCTGCTCCGCGTTGCTTCTGCGCATGTGCTGCTCCACCCACTCCCGCCATCTTTGCCTGGCACTTTCCCGCCTGGGGATCTCCGGACGCTGCTCCTCAGATTTGGGGTTTGGATTCGTTGCCCCTGATGGTTAATGCCTGGATGAAAGAGGAACCCCCATGTCACGGGTGAACCATGGGGGTCAGGACGGGGTTTCCAGCACTTGGTGGAGCAACATCGGCGGGTCTCACAGCGGCTGGAGCTGATGGGCCTGTGCGAGCCGTGAACGTGGGACAGGGGACACAGGTGCGCTGTCAAGGGTCACAGTGTCAGAGGTCAGGGCGCGTCAAGAACAGCAGGTGTGGCTTCCGCTGCCCAAAGCTGACATTCCTGGGAATTGAAGTTGGCCATGGGGGTAATTATGTTTATATGTCGCTGCATTCTGTGTGGTTGTTTTGTTTTTGAAGGATTTTCAACCTAGACTTACAAGATAAATTGGTCTGATTTTTTTTTTCTTTGTGATTTCTCAGGATGCTTCCTTATGGTAGTAAAACTGCCTCATGTAATGAACAGAAACATGTCTCCACTGTGCTTCTAATTTTTGGACAGTTCATGTGGACTATAATCTCCAAATGTTTGGTAGAATTTAACAAGTTTCTGAACATAAAAACTTCACGGTGTATAGTATTTTATTATTAAAGCACTTGTAATAGGTCTACTCAGATTACTAAATTACTTTGTTGACTTTATTGTTATTTTTACTATGAAGAGTCTCAGGAGTTCTATCTTTCTAGGAATTTCTTCATTTTATCTAAATTAACTAACTTATCAGCATAGAACTCTTCATATTACTCTTCTCTAACATTGTCTTTGTTTGCTAAGGTTGGTAGTAATGACCTATCCTTAATTTTAGCTGTTTGAGTCTTCTCTCTTTTTTTTGGCCTTGGACTAGCTAAAGATTTGTCAATTTTTTGATCTTTTGTTAATCTGCTGATAATTTTATTGTTATTCTTCATTGTTTTTTATTTTCTATTTCATAATATTGTCTTGTAATTTTTTTTTATTTCTTATGCTTACTTTAGATTCTGTTTGCTCTACTACTTTCAGTGTCTTATTGTGGAAGCTTAGGTTATTGATTTGAGATCATTGTTCCTTTTTCTTATAATTTGCCAGGGGTCAAGTTCAAGATGGCTCTCAAGTGGGGGTGAGCTGGGTTGAGTTTTGCAGACAACATGAGTATGTGAGATGTGCGGTAAATTCAAGTTCCAGCTCTGCCATGAAGGAGCCTGTTACTACTTATCCATCTGTGTCTTGATTATATTAATACTAGTGAAATGCCACCCAAACCCCGTAGGAATAATTGTGAGGTGTGTCCAGACTAAGTGTTACTATGCAGCAATTTTATTTGTGTGATTTCTTTGTGTCTGTTCAACAAGGGAAGTTTCTGTCCACTCCTGCACTGTAGAGCCTGCCTAGCACTCATTGTTTGAGTTCAGAGAAGTTTATACAAGAATTAATTTCCAGGGACAGTGAGTTCTGTAAGGGACAATGGTGTACCGGAGGATGGCTCCATTTCGGGAGAGAGCAAAGTAGTTCTCATGTACTGTGAATAAGGGGGCTCCATAAGTAGGAATTGT
>NW_007772222.1:0-617 GCF_000696425.1 Galeopterus variegatus | reverse complement strand
TTTAAAAAGGGAAAATTAGTTTGAATCACACAGTTACTTCTAATGAGTTTCTTAAAATATGAAGAAAACCATGCCCACATATAAATAACAGCCGAATGATGTACAAATTTAAACACAGTCTTATGATCTCAAGAGAATTTATTTTTATGGTTCATGTGGCATCTCTTATTACCAGCAACCGTGCTGAGGTCCATCTGGCTGACATTTATTGTGCTTATAACAACTTGTGTGATTGTAGAGTTCTGTTGATTGTATTTGTCATGTAATCTGATTCTTTCTTCTCTTCCCACCAATATGCTAAACATACTAAATTTGAGGGGATTGGAGGTATTAGAATTTGATGTACAGCAATTGAACAAAAACTTACTGGTTTAAACAAGTCATTTATAATTCTATGATTCAGTGTTTGGGATGGGCTCAGCTGGGCAGTACCGGTGCTGGTGTCACCTGCAATCACAAATGGGGCTATAGGGGTCTGGTGCCTTGACTGTGCTGGCTCTTGGCTGGGACCTGGTTATCCAACAGGCAAGCCCTAGGCTTCTTCACAACATGACACTATTCAAGAAGACAAACTCTGTTGGGCAAATATTCTTCAAAACTACATTTGCATCTCATTT
>NW_007772221.1:3260-4972 GCF_000696425.1 Galeopterus variegatus | reverse complement strand
GGAAGTCCTGAGGGCACAATGGGCTTCTTCTCACTGAGTCAAATCATAGACAGTGAGTAGAACATTCTGGGCCAAGGGTACAGCACCATAAAGGCTCAGGCATGAGAAATGGCCTGTGGGGAGAGAGCATAGGGTACGCACATATCAGTGTTGTTGGAGCCCAGAGTTCAAGACAGGGAGAGGACAGAGCTGAGGCTGAAAAGGGAGGCTGAGGGCCAGATCTTGGACAATGTCTTCTGCCAGGCTAAGGACTGCAGTGGGCAGCAGAGCCAAAGCAGCAAGCGGAACAGCCTGACTCACAGGGACCCAGGGCGCTGGCTGATTGAGGTGTCCTAAGAAAAGAAATAGATAAGCAGCCAACAAAATTCTTCCTTGATCTGTGTAAGCAGAAATCTAGGTCTAGTGAACAGAGTCTGACTTGAGTCACCAAAATAGGAAGTCTCCTCAATCAACCAATTCCCAGAGAAGCCAAGTGATCCTCTTGAATGAAAGGGAAGCCAGGTCCCCTTGAGGAAGAATCCCAGTATAATGCCAGAAATTTACTGTTAATCTTTCTCCCTGACTTTCCCAAAGGAATCTATGGTCAATTATCAAGATGAGTGTGCACTGAGGAAAAGGAAGTAATCAGAACTTTCAGGGACTACTGGACACTGGCTCTGACCTGACCTTGATTCAAGGAGACCCCAATGTCACTGTGGCCCTTCAATCAGAGTAGGAGGCCAGTTGATTAATGGAGGTTAGCTCAGGTCTGTCTCACGGTGGGTCCTTTGGGTCCCCAAACCTATCCTGTGGTTATTCCTCCAGTTCTGGAATGCATAATTAAAATAGACAACTAAGCAACTGGCAGAATCCCCACATTGGTTCCCTGACCTGTTGAGTGAGGGCTATTATGGTGGGAAAGATCATGTGGCAGCCATTAGGATGGTCTCTACCTACAAAAATGGTAAACCAAAAGCAGTCTCACATTCCTGGAGAGAAGTACTTGAAAGATGCAGGGGTGGTGATTCCCAACATATCCATATTAAACTCTCCTATTTGACCTGTGCAGAAGACAGATGGATCTTGGAGAGTTATAGCAGATTATCATAAGCTTAACCAACCAGTTATTCCAACTGCAACTGCTGTTCCAGATGTGACTTCATTGCTTAGGCAAATTAACACATCTCCTGGTACCTGCTCTACAGCTATTGACCTGATAAATGTTTTTGTTTTTTTTTTCCTCTTTACCTATCAGTAATGACCGCCAGAAGCCGTTAGTTTGCTTTCAGCTGGTAAGGCCAGCAATACACCCTCACTGTTCTGCCTGGGGATATATCAACTCTCCAGCCTTATCTCACAGGTTAGTCTACAACGACGTTGATCCCTTTCTCTTCCAAAGGACATCAAACTAGTCCATTACATTGATGACACTATGCTGATTGGACCTAGTGAACATGAAGTAGCAACCATTCAAGACACATTCATAAGACATTTATATGCTAGAGGGTGGGAAATAAATCCCAGAAAAATTCAGGGTCCGTCCACTTCAGTAAAACTTATAGGGTCCAGTGGTTTAGGGCATTTTGACATATCCCAGCTAAGTGAAGGAAACATTACTGCATCTAGTCCTTCCTACAAACGAACAAGAATTACAACACCAAGAGGAAGCCAGAGGACTTGGATTTTGGAGGCAACATATTCCTCATTTGAGTGTGTTGCTCCCACTCATTTAC
>NW_007772221.1:0-1311 GCF_000696425.1 Galeopterus variegatus | reverse complement strand
AAAAAAAACAACTGGAAAAAAGCATAAATTAAAGGCCCCACCCCTCAAAAAGAGCTTCTCCAACAGCAACCGAAGGAGAAGTGGGACACAAGCTAGTGCTGTTCACGCTCCAGATGGGGAGCCACTGGCCACAGCACATCCAGACTGCCCCACCCCAAAGAACACACCGACAAGTATGCAAAGCCCTGAGAAAATATGCGTGACTTATCATGTGCACAGGAGCAACCGCTGGCTGCTGAGCCTTGAGTAAAGATCTGAAGCCCCCTCATAGTAATGGGGAACAGCCTCCTGCAGCTGTGTACTCAGTACTTCAGCCATCTGGGCCTGGGCTTCTCAGGGAGACTGCACTCCAGCCATCCCTCCGCCAGGCCCTCAAGGCTACAGAAACCCAATAAAAGAGGGGAAAGTAGCAGGCCTGACATAACTGAGAAAAGTCACCACAGTGTTGAGCAGAGCAGGCAGATGCTCTGGACACTGCTGCCTGAGCAGGAGCCAGGATGAAAAGATTCAGTTACACGAATGAGCAACAGTCATGCACATTATACACANTACAGTAAAGGCCAGAAGTACCTTAGTTCAGCCTGCCTCTGACATCCTACACAAAAAGAGCCACCCCTTCCCTGAAACCAGACCAGGCTCACAAAGATCCACCGTGGAGGCTTTTGGGGATAAACAGCTGTACAGAAGCCAAAGGCACCATGGGCTCAGTTCATACTCAGCAAGTTACTATTTTTCATGGTCACACAGGTGGGCAAGGGGACTTGAGGGCTCTGCTAATGACAGATTAATACAGTGAAATTGAAATGCTTGAGCTTCTGGAGTTTGCCCTCTTCTGCATGGCACTCCCTGCATAGTCGATTTAATGCTGTGGCTGGGAGGCCCTCAAAATGATATATGAGTTTATTGGCATTTAGATTTATGGGCTTCAAGACATGCTAACTGAATATAATTAAAATTAGCCGACCTGACCCCTTGATGCCACATTTTAAAGCCCTTATTCAAGTTCCAGAGGCACTTTCCTGGTTTACTCCATAGAATTGATAATGTAGTGGTCCTTTAAAGATTGCCAGGGAGGCAGTGACGAAAAAGGGAAAAGATTAATCATGAGACAGTTAGAAGTTTCCAGTTAAACTGACTGACAGCAATTGCGTTGCAGAGCTTCTCTGCCCAATACCCGACAAATAAGCAAAGTGCACACATCTACCAAATCATCAAATTCTGCAACTTAAAAAAAATACAATTTTTAACTGTCAACTGTACCTCAATAAGTTGGAAAAGATAAAATAAAACTGACTTACTATTTAAAAAAAA
>NW_007772220.1:0-4973 GCF_000696425.1 Galeopterus variegatus | reverse complement strand
ACAGAGAAATCTTTAGAACATATAAGTTAAATAATGTCACTTCTATGATTCTCTAAACAAAACAAAACAAAACAAAACAAAAAACATTCCAATGGCTTCCTGTCACACTTAAGAATAAAATACAAATCCTTAATGAAGCCTACAGGGACCTACGGGTCTGGTTTCATCTCCTTTCCCTGCTTTTCAATCATTAGGCTCTCTCTACATTGGCCTTATTCATGCATTTGGCATTTGTACTAGTTTCTTCTGCCAAGATAGTTCTTCCTACCCCCAATCCTTGCCTAGCTCATGTCCTTATTTCATTCACGTCTCTGCTCAAAAGTCATCTTCTCAAAGAAGACTTCCCTGAACTCTATCCACTTTCTCATACACTTCCCTATTTTTTCTTCATAATACCTAACACTAGCTTATGTTATATTATCTTATATCATGTATTTATTTACTTCTACTCTCCTCCATTACATTTTTAACTGCATTAGGGCAGGGACTTTTCTCTGTCTTATTTTATCTCCAGTGACTAGCAGAGTGCCTAACACATAGCAGTCAGTCAACATTCAGTGAATAAATAAATAAATGAAAAAACTGGAATTGAGAAAAAATTTTTAACCCCCCCCCCAGTATAATTTTGATTAACAAAATCCCTGTGTATTAGTTTCCTAGGGCTTCTGTAACAAAGTACCAAAACTGACTCAAAACAATAGAAATGTATTCTCTCACAGCTTTGGAGGTAAGAAGTCCAAAATGAAGCTGTCAACAGAGTTGGTTCCTTCCAGCAGCTCTGCAGGAGAATCTGATCCATGCCCCTGTCTAGATTCTGGTGACTGCTGGCAATACTTGGCATGCCTTGACTTGCGTATGCATCAGTCCAATCTCTGCTTCCATCTTCACGTAGCATTCTCCCTGTATCTATGCCTTCACATCACTGTCTTCTTATGAGGACAATTGTCCTAATGGATTAGGAAACAATCCTAATCCTATTTGACCTCATCTTAACTAAACTAATTACATCTGCATGACCTCATTTCCAAATAAGGTCACAATCTGAGGAACTCGATGTTAGGATCTCAACATATTTTTTTTTGGAGGGGTCGGGGGCAGACATAATTCAACCCGTAATACCCTATAACCAACTGCCTTAAGATCTTAAAAATTCCATTATTTGAACAATTTTTAAGCAGATATCTGACCCTAAGACAGGGCATTGGAATTGAGTGTAGGAAATGTAAATAGTACAGGTGCTTTCTTTAAATCTGTTACTGTTTTGTATAAAAATGATAGTTAACAAGTTCAGAGATACTTGTGAATGGAAAAAATTGTTTAGTGATCGATTTTCAGTGCACTGTAAAAGATTTTGCTGTTCTGAGTAAGATTTATTCTGTTTAACAGTTTACATTGTTATTGTGCAGGGTGTGAGGGAAAGGGCCCCTTATTCTTTATAACTGTTCTTCTTCAGAGATAGCAGGAGAGAAGAGTGTTTTTTAAAACAGAAAGTAAATCTCAGACGGGCATTTACTTCAATATTTATAACTAGAGACTAAGATTTGTGATTCTGCATTTGCCAGTCCTCTCACATCTCGTAATTGAACAGATAGGTTTTTTCTCCTGTGCCCTAAAAAACAGCTAACTTGATTAGTAGTTGTTGTTTTTTAACTTCAAGTGTGGAAATGAATTTAGAATTGACCCTCTGTGAAACGTTCTTGCTCCGATTCAGAGACATAGAATTGAGTAACATGATTGTATTATTTTCCGAGGGCTGCCATGACAAATGATCATAAACTGGGTGGCTTAAAACAGCAGAAATTTATTCTCTCATCATTCTGGAGGCTAGAAGTCCAAAACTGGAGTATTGGCAGGGCCATGCTCTCTCTGAAAGCTCTGGAAGGGAATCTATGTCATGCCTTTCTCCTAACTGCTGGTGGTTGCTGGCAGCCCTGGGTGTTCCTTGGCTTGTATACGTATCACTCCAATCCCTGTCTCTGTCTTCATGTGGCTTTCTTCCCTGAGTGTATGTGTGCTTCCAAATCTCCCTCTTCTTACAAGGATACCAGTCATTGGATGTAGGACCCACCCTAATCCTGTATGGCCTTATCTTAACTTGATTACATATGTAAAGACCCTATTTCCAAATAAGGTCACAGGTACCAGGAGTTAAGACTTCAACATAACCTTTGGGGGACACAATTCAACACACTACAATTAATTCTATTTTTCTGAATGAGAAGAATAATACGAAGGTACTTCAAAAAGTTTGTGGAAAAATAGAATTAAAAGATAATGAGTCTTTCCATAAAATTTTTGAAGTACCCTTGTACATATACATAACATTCAGAGTTCAGTAGTTCTACTGTGTTATAAACCTAGCAGCCTTCTGTCCCATCCCTATACTCTACCAATTTTTCTCTGCTGAGGCAAGAACGTTCACTACTTTTAGTTGCTTCTTACAATTATTAGCTCCATATTATTAAAATACATTTCAATTTCGTATACTATCTATTAATATTCTACTGTGGAAGATGAAAATTTAACTCTCTAATACCACCCAAACATACATATTTCATCCTCTTTCGCCTATCAATACAGTCAGCTATGACACCATATTTTCATTAAATCAAGATTCAGTGATTATATTATTGTAAATATATAACTATTATTTGCAGAATAGCCATATAATGTATGATGATTAAATTTCTTTTCTTTTATAACCTGTTTTGTTCAGTGTTAGTAGTTGACATTTTTTGGCTTAATTTTTTATGTGGTAATAATAAATTTATTTGCAAGGTTTTTGCCAGAGCTTTTCTCACTATGCCCAGCCACCTCAAGTCATCTCTTAGTTTCATTTTCTTTTCAGAGCTCCTATCCTCCTGCCTACAAATGTCCTTGTTGCTCTTTAGGTCTTTTCTGTAGCTGTGACCCAGAGACTTTCATTCTGGGGACTCCCTTTCCCTCTCTTCTGTGTTGAAGCTCTTGTTTGCTCGATTCTAATGCTTTTCTCTCTTGGTATACTCCCTCCTCTTTCTAGAGTACATTTTCTAATAGCTTCCTGAGAACAGGTGCAATGGCAGCTAAATACTTGAGTTTTTCAACATCTGAAAAATATCTTTATTCTGCTAGCACATTAAATGATAGTATGACCAGGTATACAGATTCCTAGATGGTAAATAATATTTCTTCAGAAATGTTGGAGGCTTTACATCATTGTCTTCTAGCTCCTAATTTTCCGAGATGACCTTTGGATCCTGATCCACAGTTCTTTGTATGTGGCCTGTTTTTATTTTTACTCCCTGGAAGATTTTTAGTTCTTCATTTTGTCCTCATATTCTGAAATTTTGCAATGATACGCCTTGGTGTAGATCTTTGCTCTATATCCATTATTCTAGCACAAATTTGGCTATCTCCATCTAGAAATGCATGTCCTTTGGTTCTGCTGAATTTTTTTGAATTATTTCTTCCCTCACAATTTTCTCAATTCTCTCCTTCTGAAACCATTCTTATTTGGATGTTAAACCCCCTGGACTGGGATTCTAATTTTAATATATTTTCTCACATTACCTTTATCTTAAATTTTTCATTTGAGTTTTGGGAAGATATCTTCAACTTTATTTTCTAGGCCATTCATTAAATATTTAATATTTTTGCTATTATAATTTTAATTTTAAATAACTATTTTGTTTCTTTTAAAAATATCATCCTGTTTTTATATCTTATAACTCCTCTTCTTGGAATATTATTGGTGGTTTTTTTTTAAAGGGGTTTTCTGTATTGTTTCTGC
This sequence comes from Galeopterus variegatus, assembly GCF_000696425.1. Classification (NCBI taxonomy): domain Eukaryota; kingdom Metazoa; phylum Chordata; class Mammalia; order Dermoptera; family Cynocephalidae; genus Galeopterus; species Galeopterus variegatus. The sequence continues at coordinate 1,204 of NW_007772220.1, read as the reverse complement.
TTCTCCTTATTTCTTTTGTCTGTTTATTTCTGTTACCTCAGATGCTGTGGGATTTTTTGAATGCCCGGTAATGCTTGATTTTTTTCTTTAATTTAAGAATGAGATGCTGATATGCTGTTTACACGCTCCATGTGTATAAGTAGGGTCTACCTTAGAATTATGTGTGGACCTACTTACTCACTTGTTTGAAAGACTCCCAAGTGACAGCACCTGTAAAACTTTTGCCTTGGGTAGGTCCACTTTTCTGAAAGAGGAATCTTCCAACCTCTTGCCTGGAGGATACAAACTTGGCTGTCAACAATTATGCACATGCTTAATTTTTTCACCTCTTTTTATAGGGTACTCTAACCTCACCCTCAGCTCTGCCTGATAAAACCAAGTCGAGAGCCTGTTTGGTTCAATCCATTCAATCTCCTGTTGAGGTGAAGAAGAGGAAGGGTGAAGGAGGAGACCTGAGGTTCTAACCACTTGTTATAAAGAACTTCAACTGATTCTTCTCTTTTTCAGCCCACTTGCATCCTTGCCTTCCAAGACAGGTGGGGCCTCTAATTTCTGAGATTTTTCTGGGTATTGATTAGATGGAGCCCTCCCCTCTTGTAAGCTCAGGTTTTAGCTTTCTTTTTAGCTAAGACATATACAACTTGTTCATCTACCTTTAGTTTCCAAAAGATGAACGTCTAATCAGTTTTTATTTCCTTTTCTTTTCTGGATTTATGCTTTATTTTCTTTCTTTCTTTTTGGTTTTTTTTTTTTCAGTGTCATTTAGTAGAGTTTGAGGAGGAAACAGAGATGAATACATGTATACAATCTTCTGTGTTTATCTAGAGGTCCTCTGACTGATTATTCATTAGTGTACTACCATGAAAGTGCTCGTTGATTAGTGTCAGGTTATGAAATAGTCTAGGGAAATTAACCCTCAGGTGAAAATTTTCTTCAACTGCCCTTTTATTTCATTAAATGTTTACCATCACATTACAAACATTTTATTTTTACTTACAGTTTATATATTTGACAAACAACTTTTGTTCTAAAATAATATACATTTATCTTAGAAAATTTGGCAAATAGAATTAATTAAGAAAACATTTAGAAAAAACTGTAATCCCACCACTTCTAACATTTTGGGAATATACCTTGGAGACTACTTTTTTGGGATATATATAGAGAGAGCTTAGTTTATAAGATTTGTCAAGTTAAGAAACTG
>NW_007772219.1:3691-4973 GCF_000696425.1 Galeopterus variegatus | reverse complement strand
TATAGTGGAGCAATGGAAAGGATGATATAGTGATGTACTTTTCAGTTTTTTTTCACATTTCTGCAAAAATAGTTTTAGGGTAGGAGATAATTTCCTTACTATCGTAATTTCCTAATCGTCATATGGGCTAAGTGCATTTATAATCAGTTAACATTTTTCAGATAGATGCAGTGCTGCCCATATAATATTTATGTGATGACAAATACAGAAATAATGTACTTTTACCATATAACCAAAAAGCTTATTGAATTTTATTGGCCCACTTAATTTCAAACAGTATTTTTTCTGTCATTATAAGACAGATGCTAATTTAAATTAAATGCTTTTGATAAACATTGCAGTTTTATTCTAGTAACATAGCCAAAGTGGATGAGTACTTCAGCCAGTATACACACAATTTGATACTGTGAACAACAGCCATAGCTGCATTTTGTTTTTGAATTGGAGCTGGCCTTGACACTCCAGGGACTGCTTTTTTTCCTCTTGTTTTTCTCTGTCTGCTCATAAGTGAGATGCATAAGCAGGAAGGAGTTAATGCAGAAACGTTTTTTTTTTTTTAATCACAAATAAACACAGATTGTGTTATAACTCATTATAAGAGTTGTGGTTAGTTGGAGATGAGTTGTAAATGTTTGTCTACCTGGAAATATATACTGGCAGGCATAATCTCAGTGCCATGGCTTAAGGNAATAGAAATTTCCCTTATTAGTCTGCTTTTTGTGCTTAAAATTTTGGGGAAATCGTTTCAGCTGTAACATGTGATTGAAAATTACAGACTTAAAATATCTCCTCTGACTTTCTTGGATAGCTCTCCTTTATTTTCACCAGTTGAATAGCCTGTTTACCCACTCCACTTGTCCTGGAGTGTTGACAATTTAAATGAGAGTTCTGGCACTGCTTTATTTGAAAGCACCTGTGTTGTCTTCTTTGTTTCAGGCACATGCCCAAGTTAAAATGTATGGGAGGAACTAGTCCAAGCAGGGAGTTATCCAGGAAGCCTTTGACCTCTGACTGTAAACTCTTCTTTCTGGTTTTTTGTAAATATTATCAGGAAAAGTACTTGGCCTCCCTTGGATCTATAACACATGACTCTCTAAGGAGAGAGGTGCACCCCAGCCCTGGAAATGTCTCACCTTGGCTTGAATTTTTTTTTTCTTTTTTGCCTCCGATTTGGTTTGTGTTGTGGTCCCTTCCATAGGAAAGTTGTAAACTCTTGTGTACTATAGTGGAGCAATGGAAAGGATGATATAGTGATGTACTTTTCAGTTTTTTTTCACATTTC
>NW_007772219.1:1965-3150 GCF_000696425.1 Galeopterus variegatus | reverse complement strand
TTGTTTTTCTCTGTCTGCTCATAAGTGAGATGCATAAGCAGGAAGGAGTTAATGCAGAAACTTTTTTTTTTTTTTTTATCACAAATAAACACAGATTGTGTTATAACTCATTATTTAAGAGTTGTGGTTAGTTGGAGATGAGTTGTAAATGTTTGTCTACCTGGAAATATATACTGGCAGGCATAATCTCAGTGCCATGGCTTAAGAAGTAGTGACCAGATTGGTTATCAAGTCCACAGATGGAAAGAAGAATTGAAGAAAATATGGCAAACAGGGGTTTAGGAAACAAATTCATGCCATTTATTTGAATAAAGAATGAGGCCACTGTGAGCTGCTGGCTAGAAAAACTTTAAAACGGGAAAAAATTGGAAAATCAGAATGAGGTAGTTTAGGGAACTGATCCTTTTCTCATAAGAGAAAAGTTTATATAGGGATATTTTGGTAACTGGATAGAACCTGTGGAAAGCACTGAATTGGTGCTGAGTAGCATCAGGTGAGCAGGAGCTGAGACATGGAGCTGGCTCTGGGAGCATAGCTTTTACCTTTTCCAGGTAAGGTGGTTGAGGGATATAATTTATGTTTGGACTGAAAGTAAAAGTAAGAAGTCAGGAAGAATGGCTACAGCCACATTACAAGTAAGATAACTTAAAATGCATGTGCCATATGAAGAAAATATATAGTACAAAAAGAACAAAGGCCTCTGTGTCCAAAATATGTATATGGATGTTTTTTTGAAGATGTTCAGAAATATTTCTGATTCTAACACCTTTGGTGGTATGTGAGTATCTAGACAGATCACAGTTCTTTATCTACAATTCTAAAAAGGTGCAAAACCTGTTTTGTAGCAGAACTTGACCTGAACAGATATGAGACTATTTATAAACTTTATTTATCCCACTTAATGTGATTATAGGGTGCTGTTTCACATCTGCCAGGGATAAACATAATATAACATATTGTATATGTACTTTAGTTCTTTTCTAAATTTTGAAGAGTTCTGCATTCTGAAACAAATCTGACCTAAAGGTTTAGGTAAGGGATTATAAACTTGTATTTTCAAATAATGCTTTGTGGGTGAATGACAGCAGAATTAAATTTATTCCCCAGAAACCATATTTTCTTTGATACCTCGAGGGATAACCAAATGTAAAACAGTTTTCAAATCTGCCTTATATGGTTTTCAGC
>NW_007772219.1:0-756 GCF_000696425.1 Galeopterus variegatus | reverse complement strand
TGTGGAGATAATAAGAACAATTCTGTTTCTAGGAAAGGAAGAAAGAAAATTAGTCTCAGGTAGCTAAGGTGAAAATTATGGAATTATATAATGTGCTTTTGAATTTTTCACTTGAAAAATATCTGGAATAGTTGCCGAATAATGTCCTTGGACTATACTTATTTACTAACAAGGAAAAGTCAGGACGGGGACAGTTCTAATTTTATAACGGGTTTAATAATAAAACACACTAGTTTTATGTTTTAACAGATGTATATACCCATATAACTACCACCCCAGTCAAGATATAGAACATCTCCATCACTTTACAAAGTCTCTTAATGCCCTTTGCAGGTAATCCTCTATGCTCACTCAGTTTAGTTGGGTTTCAAATCAGATGGCCTAACTTCAGAGCCTGGTCTTAACCACTGTACTGCTTTCCTAACTGAAGCTTTCTTTACATTTACAGGGTAGTAGGTTGCCTAGTATATTTGCATGCTCATTGTTTGTTTATTTGTTTATTATTGATTTATAGGCTGGAGGTAATTTAATATCATCATTCATCCTGAAACCTTGATATCTTCTTTTATCCTATCTTTTTCTTGACTTGCCACATCTAATAAGTAGTCAAATTCTTGAAAAGCATTCATAACATCTCTTGGTTTTTGTCTCCTGATGTTATCAGAAAAAAATACTTTATTAGTTTATTAAAGTATATCATTTATTGTTTGGAGTTTGGTTAGGTTGCATACATTTAATTTTTTAAATAATAAAAGT
>NW_007772218.1:0-4973 GCF_000696425.1 Galeopterus variegatus | reverse complement strand
GCAGTTGTGCATATTCTGTGTTCTGACATTCGGTCTCCCCCCGGATCTGGCAGATCTGCTCCTCTAGGCTGCTGATCTGTGTCTGAATTTGTGACAGCTGAGCCACGTAGCCAGCTTCTGTGTCAGCCAGGGTCCCTTCCAGGGAGCTTTGCTACAAATGTACATGCAAATTGAGAAAAAGACATTGTCAGAATAAAACTGCTCAGAATACGATTACTGAAACATTCATTTCTGTGACAAGGGTGTTTTGTCTTCAAATGAACCACTTAATAGAGATTAACCTTTGATAATTAGCAACCAATAATAGTAATAATAACTAATATTAATTCATCAAAAAGTGCTATTGTAACTAACATAGCATTTCCTATGCACCTCTAGGCACTGTTCAAAGTGTTTTATGAATATTAAGTCATTTAATTCTCATAACAGCCTTATGAGATAGGTACTATTATTCCCATTTTACAGGTGCCAACATTTTGCCAACGTGCTTCAAAACAGTTTCTGCAAAGCAATGTTTTTAAAGCTTCAGTAGTAGATTAAATGAGTGCTCCTTTCCCACCTACCATGGCCAGGGCAGACTGCAGTTCAATCTGGAGGGACTGGAAGGCTCGCTTCAGTTCCATCATCTCGCTCTTTGCTGAGTTAGTTGCTCCAGCATCCATGGAAATCTGTCTCTGCAGGGATGCACTCTACAAGAATGAAATCCACGAAGGACAATGAAACCAAAGAAGCTTCCATTACTTGGACTGGCTTTTTGTGATCTTGAGCTTTGCTACCTGCTTGTTGAACTGCTCCTCGGCCTCCCGGCGATTTTGCTCAGCCAGTGCCTCATACTGCTGCCTCATGCTGTTCAGCAGCTTGGTTAGATCGATCCCTGGGGCTGCATTCATTTCTACAGTCACGTCCCCACTGGACTGTCCCTGCAGAGCGCTCATTTCCTGGTGGAGAGGAAACACAGAAGTTGCAGAACATTCTTTGAGGTCGGGAACTTGTTGCATAGTGATGGGAAGCCTGTTGGTGGGTTCATGGCTCTTACCTCCTCATGGTTCTTCTTGAGATAAGCCAGTTCCTCAGTTAGGCTTTCAAACTGTATTTTAAGGTCTGATGTGGTCATATTCAGATCATCGAGCACTTTTTGGAGGCCATTTATATCAGCTTCAACTGAGTGGTGTAGACAGAGCTCACTTTCGTATCTTAAGAGACGTTTGGAAAATAATTTATGACTTAGATTAATTACTTTGAGAAGCTTTATTTTAAAAGGGATTTGCACACTGCCATCCAGCTCAAGTTGAAATATTTAAACAAAGACTATCAAATCATTTCAAAAGACTTTAATTTTGGAATCACTTATAATTAAATATACATTAAAATTGTTTGACTTATTCTCCCAGGGTAGATATTTTATATTAATATATTACCTTTGTCTGATATTTGTATCTAATTGCTTGGATTAATTCCTTTATATGCATTTTATGTAAAAAGTGAAAAAAAATGTCCTTTCTATTCTCCCAGGGTAGATATTTTATATTAATATATTACCTTTGTCTGATATTTGTATCTAATGGCTTGGATTAATTCCTTTATATGCATTTTATGTAAAAAGTGAAAAAAAAAGGTCCTTTTACCTTTGTCTGATATTTGTATCTAATTGCTTGGATTAATTCCTTTATATGCATTTTATGTAAAAAGTGAAAAAAAATGTCCTTTCTTGTGTCATGAGAATGTGTGATATTTTGAAGCAAACTCACTTCATTTTGAAGTCATCCACTGCAAGTCTAGCATTGTCAATTGGGGAAGTCATGCTGGCATTATTAATAGTGGCTGCAATGATCTAGGACATATACAGATGCAAAAAATTAATGCCCATTTTAATAAACAACATATTACTGATTTCCATTTAATTGTCAATAAATAGTTGCAGAAAATTTTTTTAGGAACTAATGTCAATGTGTAAATTGAATTCTAAATAAATCTAGCGACATTCTAGAAAGTTTTTATAATCAAAAATATGTCTAAAAATTTTTGCATGAAATAATTGAGCAAATAATAATAGAACAATTTCACATTATCCTACAATCTAATAAAGAGACAGAAAAGTGGTATCATCACTGATTTTCTCACCTGGTCCCTGAGATCGTCAATTGTTGCATAGTACTTGCTGTAAAGTCTTCCAGATTCATCATCTTTAGACCCAGGCCCAAATTCGTCATACCACTCCTTGATTTTGTTCTCCAGATCAGCGTTGGCCTCCTCTAGAGCTCTGACCTTGTCTAGGTAACTGGCCAGGCGGTCATTGAGATTCTGCATGGTTTGCTTTTCACTTCCAGAGAAAAGCCCCCCATTGCCCACATCACCAGCAACACCACCCCCATAACTGTAGAAGCTTCCACTAGTACCCCCGCCAAATCCAGAGCCCCCACCAAAGCCAGAACACCCGCCAAAGCCAGCCCCAGAGCCTGAAGCTCCTCCAAAACCATCCCCTACTGAGCAGCTACCAAAGCTCCCTCCAAAGCTGCCTCCAAAGCCACCGCTAGATCCCCCGCTCAGGCCGCAGCTGCTGGCTCCTCCATGGAAACCCTGGGCAGAGCCACCCCCCAGACCACATCTGCTCCCACTGCTGAAGCTGCTTCCACCTGCAGACACTCTGACCGAGCTGCTGCCTCCAGCCCTGGAGGAGGAGACGCGAGGTGAGCAAGACATGACGTTCCTGTAGATGTTTAGCTTGTCCAGGTCTGAGAGATGGAAGTTAAAAAGTGCACTGGTTTGTAAGTCCTTTGGTCTTTATATACATGGTTTTTAGGGAGTTCCCCTCATTTGGCTTTGTCATTATTTCACATCTCTAATCCATTCAGGGTTAATTTATTTTGAATTAACCTCACTCTATTGGACCAATTAATATTGGAAAAATTGGATACGGGTGGAGTAAAATTAGAGTTGTTATTATTTCATTAGAATTCATTAGTGCTCCTCAATCTATTATTTCCCGCCAATCATTTTTTCTTCTTCATAGAAATCTGTAGTTGGCAAATGACACACTTCTCTAGGTCCATTAAACTCACACATTTTTCCTAAGCCATTCTGGAGAGGATTATTAAACCAGATTTTAGTGTTAGTCACAATTCAAATATGAGTTTTACTCGGGAGTGCTTTGCCAGGAAATATTTCTTTCTTTTTTAAATCTAGTAATAATGATGAGTAGCTTCATATTCCCTTTAACATTTTTTGGGAATAAATCGAGCATCGTAACTATTCTTGCAGAGAGAAAGCCTGACTTTGCTAATTTATGTGGAATAGCTTTGAAAGCGAGTATTGTTGATAAGGTGGAGTTATTAGTCAGTAAATTCTCTTTGAATTATTCCATGCAAGATTTTTGAGCAATAATAATGCTTCTTTTCAGCCTCCTGATTCAAAAGCAAAATATTTTTTCCTCCCTATTAGTTATGTGGAATAGCTTTGAAAGCGAGTATTGTTGATAAGGTGGAGTTATTAGTCAGTAAATTGTCTTTGAATTATTCCATGCAAGATTTTTGAGCAATAATAATGCTTCTTTTCAGCCTCCTGATTCAAAAGCAAAATGTTTTTTCCTCCCTATTACATTTGGTCTACCTCTAAGTTTTTTAAAAACATTATCAAATCTTATTTTTGTAACCAGTTTTCATTAAAAACAATTCAAAGATAATAGCCCACTTTCCTCATTAACTATGGAGGTCTACAATATTTTATTTTACTCTGAAAAGGTAAATCTATGAAATGTTGGTTCTTTTATTTTGCAGATTTACTTTGAAAAGATATTCTGTAAGTCTGCACTTTTCCCATAGCTCTTCTTACATGCTCTACCATGATGAAGACGTTATGATGCCAGTGATCTTACAAAGGAGATACCTAAATATCCCTGTGATAACAAATTTGTGGAGTTTTATGAAAGTCCTGGAAGTTTTTATAAAGAGCTTTAAAAAAAAGTTTTCTTATGTTCTTCCATTTGGCATTTATTTTCACCTTCCTTATGCACTCCCGGCATGCATCTCTTCCTTTAAGATGGGGCTTTCAGTCTGCTGGTATGATCAGACCAATCATAGTTTATTATATTAAGAACTAAAATAGAGCTTAGACTAAAATATGGTGGGACCCAAGAAGATGATAGGAGGGGTGTCAAGGATGATGTCCTAGGCTTTGTGAAGTGGAATGAAGTACAGGAGTTTACTAGCAGGTAAGTAGAGGGCAAAGAGATTTCTAAATCTAAGGGTCAGTGTGAGCAAAGCAGAATGTCTGGGAATGGCCTGGTGCTTTTCAGGGAGGAGACCAGCTTGTGAAGGTCCACCAGGAGTCAAGTCATCAGGGGCCTTTACACAGTGCAGAGAGATTTAAATTTTATTTTAGAGGTAATGGGGAACTAACAGAGAACATTGTGGAGGGGAGAGAGGTGAGCAGATCTGCAAGGTAGAGTCACCTACAGTACCTTATGAAGGACGGACTGAAGGCAAGAGACAGGGTCAGGGGGCTCTAGGAGGCTGTTGCCTGACCTCAGTCTAAGTCAGAGTTGCTTTAGGACATGAGCTGAGAAAATGACAGTGGGACTGGAGAGAAGGGGAGAAACTGAGAGACACAGAGGAGATTGGAGGTCTACTAACTTGAATAGCAGCATAGATAATGGTCTTATTTACTAAAAGAGAATAGGAGAGGGTGAGGAATACAGATGGTGAGGTGTTTTTAAAAGTGATATTATAATCTCCTCACAAAAATCATATAGTTTATCCCAGAAAATTTAGAAAATGCTGTAAAGCCCAATAATCACCTAAATACTACCACGCACCACCTATATTTTATGCAGTAGCTTTGTTCTTTGTGTACACATATGCTTTAAATATTTTGCAATATGGGATCATATTGTGCTACATTTTTTATTATTTGGTTTCAGTTATTAAAATATCCTGAACATTTTCCTAAGTCAGTAATTATTCTTTTTTTTTTTTTTT
>NW_007772217.1:3294-4973 GCF_000696425.1 Galeopterus variegatus | reverse complement strand
GGAATCCTGCTGGCCGGAGAGCAAGAGGTGGGATAAACTATGGTCTTCATGGCTTGCTGGGCCATGAGCTTGCCCTCCTTGTCGTGTGATGATGCACATTTCTAAACTGGCTATGCCAGCTGAAGGTTGGGTTTCTGTTACTTGCAGCCAAATGCATTACGGCTCTCAGAGCCAATCCCATGGCGTACGGGAGAGGTAGAAGGTCAAGGAACAAATGAAGAACAAGAAAAGATGAAAGAATGAAGAAGAGGGAAGGAGGTGCAGCCGTCGGAAGCAAAATACATCAGGATGACAGTGAAGAAAGCGTAGAAGCAGCGAGGGGAGGTTCCCACAGACCAACACAGAGATCAGTGACAGCACAGAATAAACCTAGGATTTACCTGTGTACTTGCTACTTACCAGGCACTGTTCTCAACACTTTTTGTGAATCTCCTATTTGCCCCATAGATTGACCTATTTTATGGGTTTACAGGAAACCGAGGTACATGGAATCAGTAAGTGGCAGAGTTGGGACCCAAACTCAGGTCATGACCTTATCAGGTTCAGATGCAGATTCAGTAAACACCAGACAATGTGCTGGGCTCTTCACCCGTGTTACCCCATTTCAATGGAATGTCAGCTTTGTAAGGTGGGGGCTGTTTCCTGCATGAAACTGGGGACATAGGGTAAAGTAACTTGCAAGTGACTGGTAGAACTAAACCTAGAACTCAGATCTTGTGATTCCCAGTTTAATACAAAGCTGCCTTTCCTCATCTGCAGGGATGTGAATAAAACATCACACGGGGTTGACATTTAGCAGGGATGTGCTGAAATGACTGTACCGGTTGTTAAAGAGCTGAAATACTTCCATATTGGTTAGTTACCAGCCATAGCTCTGAGCATCCTCAAATGCTGCCCTGGTTCCTTCTGCCCAGAACCCCTCTCCCAACCCAGCATCTGAAGAGTTAACTGGGGCCTCCAGGAGGCTGTCCTGGTGCTGTGGCCTGCATCAGCCTCTGTCAATTGTTAAACACTTTGATGTAGTCTCTAACAACCATCTATTTCTTTGGTAGCTCATTCTTTGCTAAGTACTCACATGGTCATTACCTCCTGCGATGCACACAGATGAGAAATCTGAGCCCCGGGAAGGTAAAAGCCACTCGAGTTTGCGTGGCTAGTTAAGGGTTGGGCCACACTTGAACCTAAGCCATTTACAAGTGCTTCCTGCATTGGATGGCCTCCAGTCACTGAAGTAGGAAATTTTAGATTAGGTAGAGTCAAGAATTTTAAAATAGATTAAATTAGAAAATGTCGTTGATTAAGGATGAACCTTTGCAAAAGAGATTTGTTAGTTAAAGACAAAATCAGTGCTAACAGCAAAGATTCAGTAGGTTTAGAATTTAATCAAAAGACCAAGCGCTCATTACGTAAAAAGGTGAGTATGGCGGATTGAGTTAATATTCCCAACTATTTGCTCGCTCTTTGCAATTGTATTCCACATTTCTGCCCATTGTCATCTGACTTGCCTGAGCATCCTGGAATCTACCTTGCTGGCTTTGGGCTTGGCCATGTAATATTTCCCAATAAGACTAGAGGGGATGTCATGTTTGCTGGCTCTGAGCAGAAGCTTTGCAAAGTGTTGTGAGGTTCAGCTCAGCTGCTCTGGCACCTAGCCTCTGCAACAAGACATCTGCGTATCT
>NW_007772217.1:0-1792 GCF_000696425.1 Galeopterus variegatus | reverse complement strand
GCTTCCAACATAGAGATTCCATGATTTTATGGATTCACTATATGGCAAAGTAAGTCACATTACTCCCGACATCAAACCAACAGAAGGACCAGAATCTATTCTGCAGATAACCCAGCGGCCCATGGGCTCTGCCTATTCAGCTATGGGGGTCCCCTGGACCTTCGCGGGAGTTACATGTGGACACAGTTATAAGTCCCCACATCCATTTCTAGGTGTTCACTGTCAGTGATGAACAGATCACAGGAGATCCAGTGCAAGGGGAAATCTACAAATATTTGTGCTTACTGCAGTCAAAGTAACAATAATAACAAAGAGATGAGCCCCTTGGTATTCAAACAAAGCCCTCAGAATCTGAACAAAAGGCAAGAGGTCGCCCAACCAGGCCTGGCCCATGCAGTTCATGAAAGAAAATCTCATGGACCCCAGTTTTACAAAGGCTAAAAACCTGTTCTTACCATTGATGGTCAGGGCTCAGAACATAAACACCTGCCACATGTCCGTGAAGAAAACTGAGAGAGCCTTTTCTTGAGACGGGCTGTGGGTTCAGCAGCATGGACATTTTCTGAGCGTGCCCTCTGTGCCAGGCACCCCTGGGCCCTGTCCACACTTGGGCCAGTGTCTGGGGCAATGGGGTGTGTATATATGCTCTGGGCAACAGGCCAGGCTGCCGGGGCCTTCCAGAGATTCTCTTCCCACTGCTGGCCCTGGAGGACCTGGATCTGCCCTTGGTCTGTGTGTCTGATTATGAAAGGCGGCCCAGTCCTTCAGCAGGTGAAGAAGATGAGGCTGCAGATGAGTCTGTGCCCCATTCCAGGTGGGTGTCAGCTTTTAGGGCCCCCTCCCCTTTCACCTTAACCACATTTCATGGTTTTATGACAGTCTGCAGAGTTTGAAGCGTGTNCAGATGTTTATTTTCATAAGTTATTAATACATTGGGTCGTCACTGCAGCATAAGTTGACTGATACACTGGAAGAAAATAATGAAATGAAAATTTAAAGAATAAAAATGAATTGAGTTTTAAATTTTAAAGGATCTTAACTTCTCACTACACATCTTTTTGTGAGAGAATTCAGGCACATAATGGGCAAGTACTTAGTAGGTATTCTCATCACTTTCCAGAAAGAATTGTACATACTTTCCAAAAAGACTTATAATTAATAAACCATGGGCCATATAATTATGGAACGCTCAGGAGTTTGTGGGTAGACTATTCAGAAATAGAAATCAAATCTTGCCCAATAAAAGGAATGACTCCATTCAGAGGATGATTAAATAACACATTTTAGAGTAAGATGGGATCTTAGGACCCATTCAAGTCATGTGTGAATTTTCACAAGTATCTTTATTTTTGGTAAACAGAACAACCACATCACATTCTGTTTTCTAGTGCTGAAGTATGAATACTTTTAAACAAACTCCCTCCCTCCGTTCCTCCCTCTCTCCTTCTTTCCTCTCCTTCCTTCATCCATCCATCATGGTCTTGATACAAGATAAACATCAATAGCCTCTCCTCGCAGTAGTTGTTGAGTGAGAAGAAAATTCTGTGGGGCACATAAACCCGAATCAAAACATATTCCCTTAAGAGAGCTTCAGACATTACATTGTTCTTTCTAGCAGAGTTATTGGCTTCAGAATATAAATGAAACTCTCAAGTTACCAAAAACAGCCTTGTATTCTTTCAGATCACCTCGGGACTCTTAGCAGATGAAAGGAGTAGTGTTGATACTTGAGCTTCCAACATAGAGATTCCATGATTTTATGGATTCACTATATGGCAAAGTAAGTCACATT